>NC_080181.1:40634914-40901321 GCF_950295315.1 Erinaceus europaeus | reverse complement strand
CTTTGGAGGCTGTGGGTGATTGATGGGAGGGGAAAAGATAGGAGCAAAAGGAGAAACTTATTATGCTGGGAGGCATTCAGTGCTCCTCTTACTGGAGACTGGGCTGCAAGGCAAAGTCACAGGAGAACAGAAAAGGAAAGAAGCCATGACGTGACCTGGGGAGAAGAGGATGTGAAGAAGGTTTTCTTTCTTTCTCTTATCAGCTTTCAAAAATGGGAAAGGCAATTTGATTAAAAAAAATAGAAGGGGGCAAAGGCTTATCATTGGGATATGTATACAGGGAAATACTTTTCTTTCATTTATTTGTTTATTATTGGTTAGAGACACAGAGAAATTGAGAGGAGAGGGGGAGATAGAGAGGGAAAGAGACAGACACCTGCAGCCCTGCTTCACCACTTGTGAAGCTTTCCCCCTGGACTTGGGGACCAGGGGCTTGAACCTGGGTCCTTGCACAGTGTAGTGTGTGTGCTTAACCAGGTGTGCCACCACCTGGCCCCTATACAGGGAAATAGATACTTGAAACAGCCACTGTAGACAAAAATGTAAGAAAAAACTAAACAAGTCTGAGTACTGTGCTGTCCCACTGCAAAAAGGCCCAGCCCCTTTGAAGAACAACATGTCAGTCTGAAGAATCCTTAAACGAATAAAAATGGAAACACCTTACACTCCTGTAATGCTACTCGTAGAACATGCAAACACTAATTTGAAGGTACATATGTTCACAGCTGCTTTATTTATTGTTAATTAATTAATTTATTTTTGTTTCCAGTTTCTGGGGCTCAGTGCTGGTACTACACATCCACCACTTATGGTGGCCCCTTTTTTTCTATTCATTCAGTAAGACAGAGAGAAATTGAGATGGGAGGGAGTGACAGAGACAAGGAGAGACACCTGCAAGCCTGCTTCACCACATGTGAAGCATTCCCGCTGTAGGTGGAGGTTGAGCATAGTAATATATATATATATATATATATATTACTTATTTATATAGAGAGAGTTCATTTGCCCCAGGGAAGGCAGGCTAAATATATATATTACTTAGTGCACCACTGTCCGCCCCCCAGTGCTTTATTTGCAATAGCCAAGAAATGAAAACAATCCAAGTGGTTATTGATAGATGACTGAATGAAGAAGTTATGGGACATATATTCAATGAAATACTACTCTGATATTTAAAGAGATGGTACTGTGTCTTTTTGGACAAATGGATGGAACTGGTCTTGCTCAGTGGCATAAATAAGAAAGTGAAGGACAACAGCCAGATAATTTCACTCATATGTAGAAAGTGAAACACATGAAATTCAAAGAAAAAAAGTGACCAAATTGCCTCTAAGACTTGATAAGAACGATGGTGGGTGTATGCATGGAGGGGGGAAGGTCACAGAACTTTGGTTGTACAGGATTCCCACATAGATAATATGGGCCTACACTGCCAATAGATTCCCCTCTCCTTCATCACTGGTTATTTTCTCTCTTTTTTTGGCAATTTTTTTATTGGGAGAATTAATGGTTTACAATCCACAATCTTCTTCTAGCGCAATAAAATGTAGTAACAAAAAACAAAATACAGTAGTTTGTCCATGTATAACATTTCTGTTTCTGCAAAGCAATTCAACCCCCTCTAGGTCCTCTGATGTCATGTTCCAGGACCTGAACCACCCCCTTCCCCCACCCAGTCCAAGTTCTGTTTTGTGTTTTCTTATTTTTCAACTTAAAAAAATTTTATTGATGATGTAATAATGGTCAACAAAATTGTGGATAAAAGGGGTATAATTCATATAGTTTCCACCACCAGCATGCCATATCCCCTCCCCTCAATTGGAAGCTTCCCTATTCTTTATCCCTCTAAGAGTATAGACCAAAGATCTCTACAGGCACAGAAGGTGGGAGGTCTGGCTTCTGTAATTGCTTCTCTGCTGTACATGGGCTTTGACAGGTCAGTTCATACCCCCAGCCTGCCTCTTCCCTAGTGGGTTAGGGCTCTGGTGAGGTGGTGAGTTCATTTGCCCAGGGAAGGCAGGTGGGCATCATAGTAGTATTTTTTCAACTTCTGTCTATGTGTGAGATCATCCCACATTCATCCTTCTCTTTCTGACTTATCTCACTTAGCATGATTCTTTCAATCTCCATCCAAGATAGGTAGAAGAAACTGAAATCACCATTTTTAATATCTGAGTAGTATTCCATTGTGTATATATACCACAACTTTCACAGCCACTTATCTATATTGTTGGACACTTGGTTGCCTCCAGGTTTTCACTATTACAGATTGTGCCCCTATGAACATAGGTCTACACATCACTGTTTACTTTCATCAAGACCTACATCATAAGCCCTTTTGAGGGCTTCTCCAGGACTTGGCCCTCACTGTAGAGCAGCAATGCTAGTGACTGCCCCACTCTACTGGAGGAAGACTAGTCCTGAAATGAGTCCACTCTTGAACTCTACTTCTGCAATCTTAATAATCTTATAAATTATTAAGTTGTTAATATTTTTTAAAGAAGATACCAAAGCCATAAAAGTGATTTACAAACCTGCTAATTGATATAATCTTATGCCACATACAAAGTCAACTCGAGTAACGTCTTGGATAACTGGAGAATTTAAGAGGCCCAAGGGAGAAAGCAGTGCCTTCTGCAAATCCTGAACAGCATTCACAAACCCTAGTAGCCTCCCACTTAATAGCGAAAAGTCACAATTAATTTCAAAGAGGTGTCTGATTGCTGTGTGTCATTTTCTGCTGCCTGCAAAGGAAGCAGCAGCCCCATAAAGACCCGTGAGAGCGGCTCTGTGTGTAGCATTGACTTTTGCAAATTGCCTTTTCTCAACCCTGCCTCCCTGGCTTTGCTCTTTTTGTTCTTTCTTTTCCTCTGGACTTGCCCCCATTGGGCTTGATTTGGTGTTGAAGCTGTGGCTCATAATGAGCCAACTCATGCTGACTCAAAACCAAAGGGCCAGATCAGCATGGCCCTTAGGACCAAGGACAAAAAGCCAGAGCCAAGATTTTAGGATCAGGTAGGCTTCCTGGAGAGCTGTCCTTTGTTCAAAGCCTTTATTTTTTTTTAAATCTTTTTTATTTTTTTGTTTAAAGTCTTATAGATGCCCAGGGGAGATGGGCAGGGGCAATTTCAGAAGTGACTTCTTACAGAAGACCTTCTTACAGAAAATTACTGTTTCAGTACATAGGGACCCTTGTAAAATGTGCTCTCTGTGGAAGTGCACATGCATGCATATAGTAAAGACAATTATAAATGTGCAAATGCCATTTAATTGAATTCTTATTGATTCAAGTAAGATCCCATGATCACTTACCCAGTTTCTGTTCAGTCAGAACCAGGATACAATAATTGATACACTCACTACATTATGAATTTCAGATTTCCTGGTTTCACGAGTACTGATGTACTATCTTTGTTTATTTGATAGAGACATACAGAAGGTGAGACGGAAGAGGGTGTCAGAGAGGGAGAGAGACAGAGAGACACCTGCAACACTGCTTCACCACTTGCAAAGATTTCCTCCTGCAGGTGGGGACCAGGGGCTTGAGCCTGGTTCCATGAGCATTGTAATATGTGTGCTCAACCAGGTGCACCACCACCCAGCTCCCAGTTCTGGATTTTAATGATCATTGGGGATTAACTGCTTTGGGCTGACTATTTCAGAAAGAATCAGAGAGGCATGGAGACAGAAAAAGACCATAGCACAGAAGCTTCCTTCAATGTAATGGAGGCCAAGCTCAAACTTGGGTCACATTCGTGGCCAAGAAGCATAGTCTTCTTCTCCTTCTCCTCCTCCTCCTTCTCCTTCTCCTTCTCCTTCTCCTTCTCCTTCTCCTTCTCCTTCTCCTCCTTCTCCTTCTCCTTCTTTCTCCTTCTCCTTCTCCTTCTCCTCCTCCTCCTCCTCCTTCTCCTTCTCCTCCTCCTCCTCCTCCTTCTCCTCCTCCTTCTTCTATTTTGTTTGATAGAACAGAGAGAAATTGAGAGGGAGGGGAAGGCAGTGAGTGACAGAGAGACATTTTCCCCTGTAGGCAGAGACCAGGGTCTTGAACCTAGGTCCTTGTGCATGGTAATATGTGAACTTACCCAGGTGCTCCATCACCTCCTAGGCCCTACTGTCATCAGTCTTAAAGGGGAATTTTGCTATAAATCAATTTTTAAATATGAGATTGTCTTTGTTTTCCTTTTTTTTTAAAGATTTTATTTCTGGAGGGTAATATCTCTAGACATAATCTTTGTGATTGATTTTTTCCCTCTACTACCTAAAAACGTTGCACTATTTTCTTTCATCCTCCATTGTTTCAGATGAGTAGTGTGTCATCATTTGAATTTTTTTAATTCATAACAAACACTCCATTCCATCTTTACTCAGTGGTTTTTCTTTTGTCTTTTTTATTTAATTTTATTTATAAAAAGGAAACATTGACAAAACCATAGCATAAGAGGGGTACAACTCCACACAGTTCCCACCACCAGAACTCTGTATGCCATCCCCTCCCCTGATAGCTTTCCTATTCTTTATCCCTCTGGGAGTATGGACCCAAGGTCATTGTGGGATGCAGAAGGTGGAAGGTCTGGCTTCTGTAATTGCTTCCCCACTGAACATGGGCATTGACAGGTTGCTCCATACTCCCAGCCTGCCTCTCTCTTTCCCACCTAGTAGGGTGGGAGTTTGGGGAAGCAGAGCTCCAGGACACATTGGTGGGGTTGTCTGTCTACGGAAGTCTGGTTGGCATCATGTTAGCATCTGGAACCTGGTGGCTGAAAAGAGAGTTGACATACAAAGCCAAGCAAATTGTTGACCAATCATGGACCTAAAGGCTGGAATACTGCAGATGAAGAGTTGGGAGGATGTGCTGTGTGGATTTGAAGAGAATGTGTATTCCAGTTTTTGGGGGTGAAGGACTCTGAAAATGTCTGGGAGATCTAGTCTGTGCATCTCTTCATTTGATTCTCTTGTTTCTTTGTTGATTCTCTGCTTCGTTGATCTAAGTGTGAGAGTGGGGTGTTGAAGTCTCCCATTATTATTGTATTTTTGTAGTTCTTCCAGTAGGTGTTTGATGTATTTAGAGGGTCCCTCATTAGGTGCATAGATGTTAATTATTGTTAAATCTTCTTGGTTGATTGATCCTCTAGTCATTATTTAATGGCCTTGCCTATCTGTATTACTTTATTTAATTTAAAGTCTATGGTGTCAGAGATGAAAATGGCTGTTCCTGCTTTTTTATTGTGGTCCATTATCCTGTATGGTAGTTTTCCATCCTTTCACTTTAAGTCTGTGTTTGTCTTGTTGGGCCAAGTGTGATTCTTGCAAGAAATATATGGTTGGGTTGTGTTTTCTGATTCATCCTCCCACTCTGTGTCTTTTAATGGGTGAATTTAATCCATTGACATTTATTGATATTATGGATTTAATGTATTGTAAACATTTTTCAACAATTCTGTATTTGCTCTGATATGGCAAGTATTATAGTGATGTTCTTGTTTATAAGAGGTCTTTTAGCACCTCTTTCAGGGCAGGCTTAGTGATGGTTGCCTTCTTTAACTGTTGTCTGTCTGAGAAGGTTTTGATCCCTCCATCTAGTTTGAATGAATGTCTAGCAGCATATATTATCCTTGGTTGAAACCCTTTTTCATTCAGGGCTTGATAGATATCTTGCTATTCTCTTCTGGCTTTTAGAGTTTAAGTGGAGAAGTCTGCTGATAGTCTTATGTGTTTTCCCCTTTATGTGACTTTTTGTTTTTCTCTTGCAGCCTTTAGGATCCTTTCTTTATCATTACTTCTTTTCATTGTAACTATGATGTGTCATGGTTTCTTCAGGTCTGGGTTGATTCTGTTTGGGATTCTTTGGGCCTCTTGAATCTTAATGTCCTTTCTGTTGTTTAGGTCTGGGAAGTTTTCTTCTATTATTTCCTCCAGAATGTTTCCTTCCCCTTCCTTTCTTTCTTCCTCTGGTAGGCCAATTATACAAATTTTACTTCTTTTGAGATCATCCCATATGTCTCTGTTGTTGTGTCCAGTGTCTCTTAATCTCTTTTTGAGTTCTTTTACCTCTTTCTTAGTTTTCTGTAACTCATCCTCTGTCTGGCTAATTCTGTTTTCTGTTTCTGTTAATCTGCTTTCCCTTCCCTCAGCTTCTTTCTTCAGTTCAGTTATAGTATTAGCTTATTCTGCTAATTGACTTTTTAGCTCAGCTATTTCAGCTTTCATTTCTCTAATTACCTCAAGGTAGCGTGTATTTTCTTTGAGGGTCTCATCTGTTGTTTCCCTAATTCTGATAACTCTTTCCTCCATACTTGTGTTCATTTCTGTGATTATTATTTTTATTATTGCTTGCATACTTTACTTATTTATGGTTACTTCTGACTGATTTGGAGTTTCTTCTGGGCTCCTGTCCTGATTCATTGTGGTAGCAGTTTTATTTGCTCTTCATTTAACCATTTTTTATATTGATGTGGTTTTTATTTTTTCTGTTCTGTCATTCTCCAGTTGTTGTATTTTGAGTACAAGCCATGCTATACTAAAGAACTTTATGACAAATGCAGTCACCAACCTCATAAATTATAACAATAGTAACTGAAGCAAGGATTGATGCAGTTCAACCAATACCAGTTAGCCAAGACTACCCCTAACAGTCAGTCTGCAGCTTGGACTGCTCAGGCAGCCTGAGCAAAGACAACCAATTGTAGGACGTATCAAAAAAAAAAAATCCTTCAGGTGGTCTTTCCCAGGCAGGGATGAGACTCTCATTGGTCAGGTATTTTGTCACTCAAATAGAGCTCCAGCCACTTAAAAAAAAAGAGAAGTTAAAGGAAGAGACTTGGAATGACACTCCTGGTGAGCCAGGAATCTTGGTAAAAAAAAAAAAAAAAGCTCAGCAGGAAGGCTGCTTGCTACAAGGGGCTATCCAGTCTCTAGGAGCTGGTTCTGGGGTGGGTGGGGTGACTTCAGAAATAATCAAAAGATTTTCCTTTGTCCCCCTGGCCTCCATTTGTCAGCCCAAGAGAGAGCTATGGGACTGTATTTTGGTGTCATTCTGACCAGCCTGTGTTCACCCTCCTACAGACAGCCCAGAGAATCCCGGGTTGCAAGCTGCTGACTCTTAGAGCTTAGTGCTCATGGCAACTGCTGCTCCAAAGTCACCATCTTGGCTTCCTGTTTTTTTTTTTTTTTTTTTTGCATGGTTTTATTCACTAATTCTGTTTAGAAATTACTCAGATTCTAGAATACGGAATAATTAATTATAGAATACTTGAAAAAAAAAGAGTAAATATTGGGCTGTTGGAAAAGTCATGCTGCATTTTTTAAAATAGGAAAACAGAAAAATATGTCATGAGTTTTACAACAACCCAATAATAAAAAAGCAAACTGTTAGCTAAACTAATAAAGAGGCCAGAGGACTCTTTAAACAAGGGAGGGGGTAGGTAACATAATGGTTATGCACAGAGACTCTCATGCCTGAGGCTCCAAAGCCCCAGGTTCAGTTCCCTGCACCACCATAAACCAGAGCTGAACAGTACTCTGGTAAAAATAAATAATTAGGGGGTCAGGCAGTAGCACAGCGGCTTAAGCACACTTGGCGTGAAGCTCAAGGACCAGCATAGGGATTCCGGTTCGAGCCGTAGGTTCCCCACCTGGAAGGGGGTCACTTCACAGGTGGTGAAGCAGGTCTGCAGGTGCCTATCTTTCTCTCTCCCTCTCTGTCTTCCTCTCCTCTGTCCATTTCTCTCTGTCCTATCCAACAACAATGACATCAATAACAACAATAATAACTATAATAACAATAAAACAACAAGGGCAACAAAAGGGGAAAAAGCAAATTAGAAAAATTTAAGTAAATATATAAAAATAAATTAATTAATTGAAAAATCAAAATAAATAAATAAACAGGGAACCAAATTCACAGAAATAAAAAAACACAATGGAATAATATGAAAACTTTATGCCTATAAATTAGGTAACCTAGTTTAGTAGACAAATCCCAAGAAAGATACAAATTACCGGAACTGATTCAGAAAGTATAAGAAGTAGTTCACTGGACAGTGTGCTTGCTGCTTTGCCAGTTACACAACCCAGATTCGAGCCCAGTCTCAACACTTTCACCACTGAAGAAAGCTTTGATGCTGAGGTCTCATTCACACTCTCTCTGCTTCTCTTTTCTTATCTAAAAAAAAAAGTTGAAAATAATAGAAACTTCAGTATAATAACACAGATACTTAGCCCCCTCAACTAACCTGGCTATAATAATAATTAATTATTGATATTTTAACTTTCTCTAAGACTTTAAGAAACCCCTTGCATCCTCTTTAAGACCTGCATTTCTCCTAGTCCTGGTACTTCTAAGATATACCCATACTTCTTGAAATTCCTTTTCTGTGATTCCTTACCGCCATACCAACCCTGTCAACTTCACCCAAATTGCTACTGGTGCTGCCACCCTGCATTATGCTGCTATTGAAATCCTACTGTGGACTGTAACCTGAGATACCAGCCTGAGAAGTCAACCTCAAAACTCTTCAAATCCGGTGCTGACACCAAATCTGACACCAAATCTGACACCAAATCTGACACCAAACTCTTCAAATCCGGTGCTCCACTCTGACACCATTCACTCTGACACCATTCTCTCTCTGACACCATTCCACTCAGACAACATTCTCATCCAACCTCAAGTTAGTTACCAAACTCAAGCAAAACTTTTATACTTGTATGCCCCAGGAATATGCCTAAAATAGTTTCCCTAGCTTTCTTCTACCCTAAAATCCCTAATCTCATCTGCTTTAATCCTATTTTCTGGTTCCTGTTCATTAACCATCTTGTCTCAACTTAGGTCATGCTACCTTCCAGATACCAGGCTGCGGATGCTACTATGACTCCACCCCAACTTCTCTGGGCAGATGATCTCACCAGTGTGTCCTGAACCCTCACATCTCCAGTGCTCTGGTCCACTAGGGAAAAATAGAAACGGGGGGGGGGGTATGGATTGACCTGTCAATGCCCATCCTCAGCAGAGGAGCAGCTACAGAAGCCAGAACTTCTACCTTCTGCTCCCCATAACCAACCTTGATCCATACTCCCAGTGGGGGAGAAGTGATAGGATGAAGATAAGGGGACTCTGCACTCCAGCTCCATCAGCACCCAGAGAACAAGACAGAGAGAAGGAAATGAGAGGGACATATGGAGGTAGCTTTGATGCCATGAGTGGTTTAGAGGGAAAGAGAGGATTGAATCAAGAAAAGAAGGGGCAACGATGTATAAATGTGGACAGATAGTTGTAGAGAAGATGGTCGGCCCATGTCTACTACTTTAGGGGAACTGTGGTGGATTGCAGTGGGGAGAGTGAAGATTCAGAACTCTGGTGGTGGGAATGGAGTGAATTCAAACCCCTGTCTACATGCAATTTTGTAATTTAAAAATATAATAAATTTTTTTAAAAAAGAAAAGAAAATGATAGAAACTCCTTCACTCTCTGAAGGGAGGCTGGGTCAACATATTCTGTCACTCAAGGAAGACTGGTTTTGAAATGAGTGCAGCCTAGAATGGTCCTAGCTGTGACCGTGGAATGCAAGCTCAGACTGACAGGGATTCAGAGGTTACACAGGCTCCTGTGCTGAATATGAATAGACTTAGGCCATAGGTCAGATCAATAGTTAATGGTATTTATATACTGGATTTACAGTTAATGGTATTTATATACTTTTCCCATATTTGGGAACTACTCTCTGCCCTGATTCAGCTTTCTAGTCCTATTCTCAACTCTGACACCATCTTCCCAGACAATACTTTCAGCCCATCTGTATGTTAGTTAGCTGGCTGGGTTCAGGTAAAATTAGTAAAGTCATGGGATCCTTAGAATATACCTAAAATAGTCTTCCTAGCTTCTTCCAACATGAAGACCCAAATATAATCTGCTATACTCTTACTTTTAGGTTCCTGATTATTAACCAATTTGTTCTGCTTTATATCTTAATGCTTTCCAGACACCAAGGGGTGCATTGGATTGACCTTCTCGTGGTGCATCCCGTGAGTACCCATTCATTGGGGAAACTGACGATCCTTCCTAGCCGACTGAATCCACATGGATCCCAGTCACTTTCAAAGCCATTTAACTGACTATGGAAGAAGGGCAAACTCTAGAAGAAGAAGAGGCTACCATAACACCAACCTGACTTCCCTGGGCAGATGACCTCACTAATGTACCCTGGACCATCACCTCTCCAGAGCCCTGCCCCTCTAGGTAAAGATAGAAACTGGCTGGGGGTATGTGTCGACCTGCCAATACTCATGTCCAGTGGAGAAGCAATTACAGAAGTCAGAACTTCCACTTTCTGCACCCTATAAAGACTTTTGGTCCATACTTCCAGAGGGATAAAGAATAAGAGAGTGTCTAATGAAGGAGATGGGATACAGAACTCTGGCGGTGGGAACTGTGTGGAATTGTAACCTCTTACCCCACAATCTTGTCAGTCAGATTATTAAGTCACTAATAAAAAAGTAGAAAATGTGAATATACTTATTTTAAAAATAAAGAGATTGATTTAGTACCTTTATTTTTTAAATTTCTTTATTGGAGGATTAATGGTTTACAGTTGACAGCAAAACATAATAGTTTGTACATGCATAACATTTCCCAGTTTTCTTTTTTTAAAAATCTTTTTATTTATTTATTTATTGGATAGAGACAGCCAGAAATTGAGAGGGATTGGGGAGATAGTGAGGAAGAGACAGAGAGACACTTGCAACCCTGCTTCACCACTTGTGAAACTTTCCCCCTGAAGGTTGGGACTAGGGGCTTGAACCAGGGTCCTTGCTCATTGTAACATGTGCGCTCAACCAGGTGCGCCACCACCTGGCCCTTGTACTTTACAGGGTTTTTTTTTTAAATTTATTTATAAAATAGAAACACTGACAAGACCATAGGATTAAAGGGCAACAATTCCCACCACCAGAGCTCCGTATCTCATCCCCTCCCCTGATAGCTTTCCTATTCTTTAACGCCGTGGGAATATGGACCCAGGGTCATTATGGGGTGCAGAAGGTGGAAGGTCTGGCTTCTGTAATTGCTTCCTGTGAACATGGGCCTTGACAGGTTGATCCATACTCCCAGCCTGTCTCTCTCTTTCCCTAGTGGGGTGGAGCTCTGGGGAAGCAGAACTCCAGGACACATTGGTGGGGCTGTCTGCCCAAGAAAGTCAGGTTGGTATCATGGTAGCATCTGGAACCTGGTGGCTGAAAAAGAGTTAACATATAAAGCCATACAAATTGTTGACTAATCATGTACCTAAAGGCTGGAATATTGCAGATGAAGATTTGGGGGTTTCCATTTTGGAAATAGCTACATAACAATTCAACCCCCACTAGGTCCTCTTCTGCTATCGTGTTCTAGGACCTGAACCCTTCCCCCACTCCAGGGTCTTTTCCTTTGGTGCATTACACCAGATTTAGTAACTTTAAAATTTACCTACAAAAGAATCCCAGAACCAGATGTCTTCACTGGCAAATTGTATGAAACATATCAGAAAGTCCGATTGCTCACAAATTTGTCTATAAAGTACAAAAGGGGATGTAAATTACCTGCTCATTCTGCAAAAGTGAGTATCACCCTGATACCAAAAGTCAGATCAGTCATCACTAAATTGATGGCACAAAAATTCTCAGTAAAATATTAGCACAGGGGGAGAGGAAATGGTAGTGGACCTGGTTGAGTGCACACATTACCATGCACATGGACCTGGGTTAGAGTCCCCCCTCCACACCTGCAGGAGAGAAGCTTCTTCTTTTTGTCTCTCCTCTCTATCTCTCCCCTCTTGCTTTTTCTCTGTTCTTTCAAATAAAATAGAAAGAAAAAATGGCCACTGGGAGCTGTGGATTTGTAGTGCCAGCACTAACCCCCCATGATGATGCTGGTGGAAAAAAATAAATAAAATAAAATACTAGCGATCTGGATCCACCAATGGAAAGGATTGATCAGATGGGATTTCCCCCAGATTTTAATATTGGTTATAATAATAAATTAAATATATATTATAAACATTATATAATTATTATAATATAATAATTTATATTATAATATATTTATATATAGTAGTTTACCACAGTGATGGAAGAAAAAAACACACTCACATTAACAGTCAAATAAATGCAGGAAAAAGCATTTGACAAAATCCAGTATCCTGTCTTGCAAAAAACATTCAAAAAGAATAGATGAGAATTTCTCTACTTAGTAACAGGCCCCATGAAAAATCCCCCACAGCTGACAGCCTATTTAGAGCTGAATGATTGAATGCTTTCCATATAAGATCATTGAGCAAGAGAAAGATATTTACACTCACCACTTCTATTCAACAAGTACTTGAGGTCAGAGGCTGAGAAGTTAGTCAAGGAAGATGAGTGACATGTATGCAGAGTACATAGGAAGACATGAAGCTTTTTCTATTTGTTGATTACACAAAATTCCTAAATGGAATTTTAATTCATATAAAAATTATTCCTCAAAGGATATCATAAATAAAACACTTGCTATTGTGTATCTAGAGACGTGTTGATAAATAGCTCTTACAACTTTGCTTCATTTAAAATGAAATATACATATATATATATATATGTATATATATATAATTTTGGTTAGGAAAGTATTTGAATAGACATTTCTTGAAAGAAGTTGCACAAGTTGCCAATGAAAACACAAAACTTTTCTCAACAATAGTAGTTGGAAATGCAAAATCAAATTCACAGTGATAGGCTTGTTTGTGTTTACTAGGTAAAAGGGAAAGAAAGAAAGAGAGAGTAAGAAAAAATAGAAGGAAGGTGGAAAGAGAGCAAGAAAGGAAGGAAGAAAGAAAGAAGGAAGTAAAAAGAAAATAAATAAAACAGTTTTGTATATTGACAAAAAGGTCAAAGGATATGAAGAGATTTTAATATATTGGTGTGATTTAAATTAAGACATCAAAATGTTAATCATAAAATTTCCATATGACTCATCAGTTCTACTCATATATATATAATAAGATGGTTAAAAACCCTCCCTTTTCTTTTCTTTTCTTTTCTTTTCTTTTCTTTTCTTTTCTTTTCTTTTCTTTTCTTTCCTTTACCAGGAATTCATTGCTCTGACTGAGCTGAGTTGAATTTTTTTTTCTTTTGGTACAGAAGAATGGAGAAAGAGAGAGAGAGAGAGAGAGAAAGAGAGAGGGAAAACAAATGATAACACAATGCTGAAGTTTCCACCTGTTTAGTGGGGGCAGGTCTTGAACGTGGCTTCATCTTGAAGAAATTCTAAACAAATTTACACAAGAATCTCTGAAGTTTTATTTTGCTCTGAGCCTCACAAATTGAAGCCTCACTTCTATGAGTCATATCTGATTAGAAAATCCTATCAGCTACCTCTTACTGTCTATTCATGCGTTCCAGGAAAGACTATAAATGTTTAAATGTTCTTTTCTAAACTCATACATGGGAGAAAAAGACAAAAGCATAGAAACATTGCCTACAACCAGTGTATGGAGAATACAGAATTCAAATCTAAGCTTATTTCTTTTTTCCTTTGATATATCTTTATTAGGTTTTTATATTACTTCTCTATATTTGTGACTCATACCTTGAACATTTAAAACACTGAGGGGGTTAAAGCAACCCTACCTCAGTGACTAATTTACTCCAGAGGCTTCCAAACATTCTCTATTCTCAGTTAAGCCTCCCATAATAGCTTAGTGATTTTTCCCCAGGTCAAAAGAATTATTTAGTCATTTTGTTTATGAAGTAGTCAAATCCAAACACATCCATAAGTATTTATGTCCTAATAGTTTAGTGGACAATTGAAAAATAATATGCACACTTTAAAATAAAAAATGTTTATTCTTAAATAACCACAGCTTCTTTCCAATGGTACATGGAAATGTGTATTGGCTGCCAACAACATCAAAAACCTTGGAATTAGAGTTGCCACTTTTCTCTCACACCTATTACAGCCGCCAGGACCCTGGCTTTTCAAAATTATGGCATCATGGAAGGGAAATAATGTTAAATCAAATGTAAATCGTTTCTGGATCTACCAGAAGTCAGTGTTTTTCAAGGTATGTTGAAAAGCAGATGTTGTGGTTTTTCCTCCACAATTTAAAATGACCAGAAGGTTCTGTATATGAATTCTCTGAGGTGTATGATTCAGTTTGCAAAACAATTCCTCTTTGCTGAGGGGCAGATTTAGACAGTCCTTTCTCTTCCACCCGATAGTATTAGATTTGCAGAAAACTGTGCATAGGAACAGAGCCAAAGGACATAAAAAGACAACAGAGACAAGAGCTCAAGAAATACATTTTTAATGCAGTGTCACAAAACTAAGTATATGCTTTGAATAAGTGTTTGGTATCAAAACAACTATAACTGAGATCAGTTTCATTAGCCATTCTACTTTTCCTTATCTTTGTATTTATTTATTTATTATTGGATAGACAGACAGAAATTGAGAGGGAAGGAGGAGATAGAAAGGGAAAGAGCTTATTTCATTCACTCAACATGGCTGCAGCCAGTTCTTCTCATGTAACAGTAATACACACACACACACACACACACACACACACACACATCAATGCTTGACTTCCTCTGGTGTTTTCCAGTTTTGTTTCCCTTTCAGTGGTGGTATAAAAAAAGACTCCTGGGAGTTGGGTGGTAGCGCAGTGGGTTAAGCGCAGGTGGCTCAAAGCACAAGGACCGGCAGAAGGATCCTGGTTCCAGGCCCGGCTCCCCACCTGCAGGAGAGTCACTTCACAAGCTGTGAAGCAGGTCTGCGTGTCTCTCTTTCTCTCCCCCCTCTGTCTTCCCCTCCTCTCCATTTCTCTCTGTCCTATCCAACAACGACATCAATAGTAACTACAACAATAAAACAACAGGGGCAACAAAAGGAAATAAATAAATATTGAAAAAAAAAGAAAAAAAACCCCAAGATTCCTGGTAACAGATGCTTTGGTTCTTGGTGGTGTTGGTGTACAGAGCCCTCTGGTTTACTTCCCCTATCACTTACCCCTCTGGGAATATGGACCAAAATTCTTTTTGGGGGCACAGAAGGTGGGAGTTCTGGCTTCTGAAACATCTTCTCTGCTGGATATGGATGTTGGCAGTTGCATCCGTAACCCCCAGCCTGTTTCTATTGTTCTGAAGTTCTACTATAGAGTCTTAAAACCCCAGACTTCTCTTAGCTCTTCTCCCTCCTCGTTTCTGTGTCCCCAAACTTTCTGCAAAAGACTTTCATGTCTGAGGCTCTGAGGTCCCAGGATCAATCCCCAGCAACACCATAAGGCAAAGCTAAGCAGTGCTCTGGTCTTTTTCTGTATCTTTTGCTATATATATATATATATATATATATATATATATATATATATATATATTCAATGCAGTGAGTACTACCTTGGCATGCTTCACTTCAGACTGTGTCCAGAGATGTCAGATGTGGAATGTCAACCCTTCAGCCCCATTACTTGGCTAAGACCTTTCCTTTCATAGGATTCTCTAATTCCATTCCAGGTGGTTGACTTCCCAACAAAGTCCCAAAACATAGATGTATACCAGGTTCCATGAAATAGGGCATATGTTCACATGTATCCATAAATTAGGGCAAAATATATACCTGAAAGCAAAAGTGCACAATAGTCTGCAGTGAGTCAGTATATGCAGCAAGCAAGTAGAAAGACCTAAAAAGACACCATAAAGTCCCTAATGAAATAGTGTCTACTTAGACTTTGATACCCTTCTCACCTACTTCCTATTACACTTCCCTCACTCACTCCAAAGATAACCTTATCAAAGCAAGGACTGCAAAAGCTGAATAAGGGCAAGAGACTGGCATACTTTAACAATGACTCTTCAGTCACTATCAGGCCACCCCATTAGCTGGGGCCCTATTCAGGAAGTCCCGAGATTCCCACAAAGACATGACAGGCCTAGACCTCAAATAGAACCCTCTCTCCACTGTTACTGGTCATCTCTATCAGGAAAAACACAATAAACCCCTTTGTGTGCATCTATAAGACCTTACCCTCAACTTGAATCAACAGTGGCAGAAAATGTTCCATCCTACGAAGGGAGGATTGGACAACATACTCTATGTTCCACCTGAGGAAGATGGGTCCAGAAATTGGGGCAGCTTGTAATGTTTCTACTCATGACCACAGAATGTGAGCTCAGATCTACAGGGATGCAGAAGTCACATAGGCTCCTAAGCTGAATATGGGCCCCAGATCACATAAAATCAATGGAGTTTACAATCAACAATATTTATACACCTTTCCCATATTTGGGAGCTACTCCCTTCCCTGGTCAAGCTTTCTGGTCCTTTTTCTAGCCATGACATCATCTCCCCAGACAATAACTTGGACCCACCTGCATATCAGATGTCAGGCTCTGGAAAAAAAAAACTAGTATCGTCATAGGCTCTTTGGAATATAACTAAAATAGGACTACTAACTATCTACGAAACAGAGACCCCCCCCCCCCAACTTTTCATCTTCATCTGCACTTATCCAGCTTTTAGGTTCATGATTAGTCAACAATTTGTTTGGCTGTATATGTTAACTCTTCTTTTGGCCACCAGGTTCCAGATGCTAGCATGATGCCAAACAGACTTCACTGGACAGACAACCCCACTAATGTGTCCTGGAGCCCTGCTTCCCCAGAGCCCTGCCCCACTAGAGAAAGAGAGAGACAGGCTGGGAGTATGAATCAACCTGCCAACACCCATGTTCAGTGGGGAAGCAGTTACAGAAGCCAGACCTTCTACCTTCTGCACTCCATAATGACCCTGAGTCCATACTTCCAGAGGGATAAAGAATAGGAAAGCTATCAGGGGAGGGGATGGGATATGGAGATCTGGTAGTGGGAACTATATGGAGTTGTACCCCTCTTATCCTATGTTTTTTTTGTCAATGTTTCCTTTTTATAAATAAAAATAAAAAGACCACAGTCCATTGAGGTTTCACTGTGTATTGTCCTTAGATTTATTTATGAGATACCACTCATGAATGAAATCATTCAGAATTTCTACTCCTTCTTCTTCTTCTCCTTCTCCTTCTTCTTTTTTTAATTTTATTTAATTTTATTTTTATTCCCTTTTGTTGCCCTTGTTGTCTTATTGTTGTAGTTATTATTGATGTCGTTGTTGTTGGATAGGACAGAGAGAAATGGAGAGAGGAGGGGAAGACAGAGCGGGGGAGAGAAAGACAGACACCTGCAGACCTGCTTCACCACCTGTGAAGGGACCTGCCTGCAGGTGGGGAGCCGGGGCCTCGAACTGGGATCCTGACGCTGGTCCTTGAGCTTAGCGCCACCTGCGCTTAACCCGTTGTGCTACAGCCCGACTCCCTCTTCTTCTCCTTCTCCTTCTCCTTCTCCTTCTCCTTCTCCTTCTCCTTCTCCTTCTCCTTCTTCCTTCTTCTTCTTCCTCTTCCTCTTCCTCTTCCTCTTCCTCTTCCTCTTCCTCTCCTCCTCCTCCTCCTCCTCCTTCTCCTCCTCCTCCTCCTTCTTCTTCTGCCTTATTTCATTCACTCAACATCGTTCCAGACAGTTCTTTTCATGTAATAGTCAAAATTATATATATATGTTTGGTGAGCAAAAGAGACAGAGAGAGACCAGAGCACTGCTTAGCTTTGCCTTGTGGTGGTGCTAGGGATTGAACCTGGAAATTCAGAGCCTCAGACATGAAAGTCTTTTGCAGAAACATTATGCTATCTCCCCCAGTTCCAGTTTTTTTTAAATTTATTTTTGATTTAATAATAATTAACAAGATTTTACTTCCACAAAAATCTTTTTTTAACATCTGTGTAGTATAACAATCTAGCTTTCTTGTATCTTAAGTGTAATTCCAAATAGAGCATTTGCTCCCTAAAATAAAGGCTTTTTCAACTTGAAATATAGAACTTTAGTACTCTTCGAAAATATAATAAGCTTCAATCATTAGGTGTTACTTTAGTTGTTAGCAGCTGATGAGGCGACGTTTCCATTTTTTCAATAGGAGTGGAAAACTGAATCTATATTAAGCCACATAAACCTCGTTAAATTCAGCAGGCAAAAGTAAAAGTCTAATCTAATCCTTCTAATATAAATGAAGCTCTAAAGCAAATTTAGTTACAATATGTATCTGTAATAGGTATTTTTCCCCTTTATTGGGGGGGGATTACTGGTTTACAGCGGGCAGTAAAATACAGTAGTTGGTACATGTGTAATACTCTCAGTTTTCGACATAACGCTCTAACCCTTCACCTAGGTCTTCCGCTGCCATCATGTTCCAGGACCTGAACACTATTCCCTGCATACCCCAGAGTCCTTAACTTTGCAGGACAGGAGGATTTAATGTCTGATTTCATTGACTATTTGCGTCTTCTGAACTCTGGATATTGATGTGCTTATTTAAAAAGTTATATGTTGCTACTGCCATCTGTTGGATGGAATGTGAGCCCTGCTCACACATCCAACAGAGCCCGAAATCTGATATGCAGGTGGATCCAAGTTATTGTCTGGGGAGATGATGTCATGGCTAGAAAAAGAACCAGAAAGCTGGATGAGGGATGAAAGTAGCTCCCAAATATGGGAAAGGTGTATAAATATCGTTGATTGTAAACTCCATTGATTTGATGTGATCTGGGACCCATATTCAGTTTAGGAGCCTATATGACCTCTGCATCCCTGTAGATCTGAGCTCTATGATCTGAGCTTTATGGTCTGTGCATTAAAAAGTTTGAGACATGGGAGTCCAGCGGTAGCACAGCGGGTTAAGCACACATGGTGCAAAACGCAAGGACCAGCATAAGGATCCTGGTTAGAGTCCCCGGTTCCCCACTTGCAGGGGAGTCTCTTCACAGGCAGTGAAGCAGGTCTGCAGGTGTCTATCTTTCTTTCCCCCTCTCTGTCTTCCCCTCCTCTCTCCATTTCTCTCTGTCCTATCCAACAACAAGGACATCAATAACAACAACAATAATAACTACAACAATAAAAAAACAACAAGGGCAGCAAAAGGGAATAAATAAATAAATCTTAATAAAAAATAAAAATTTTGATACATTCAATTAACTTTCACCCTCTCATATTAATCAAATAGTGATTTATATGACTGCAAATTAATAGGAGTGTACATAAACACCATTCCCACCACCAAAAGACTGTATCCCATCCCATCCTTCCCTTTCCCCCCACCACCCCATGAACCGTAACATCCACCCTCACCTTCACCCTCACCCCAGGGTTTTTACTTGGGTGCCCTATTCCAAACTCAGTCAAATCCTGCTTTGAGTTTCCCTTTCTGTTCTTCTTTCTCAACTTCTGTTTATGAGTGGGATCATCCCATACTCTTTATCTTTCTGACTTAGCTCACTTAAAATAATTCCTTGTAGCTCCACCCAAGATGGGTCAGAGAAGGTTCATTGTTCTTAATAGCTGCATAATATTCCATTGTGTATATATACCACAGCTTTCTCAGCCACTCATCTGTTGTTGGGCACTTGGCTGCTTCCAGGTTTTAGCTATTATGAATTGTGCTGCTATGAACATAAGTGTACACATATCTTTTTGGTTGGGTGTTATGGAGTCCTTGGGGGGTATATCATAGGAGAGGAATTACTGGGTCATATGGAAGGTCCATGTCTAGCCTTGTGAGAGTTCTCTAGACTGCCCTCCACAGAGGCTGGACCAATTTATATTCCCACCAGCAGTGCAGAAGGGTTCCTCTGTCCCCACAGTCTCTTCAGCATTTTGCTGCTGACCATTTTGATGTATGCCATTCTCACAGGGGTGAGGTAGTATCTCAACGTTGTCTTTATTTGCATTTCTCTGACAATCAGCGACCTGGAGCAGTTTTTCATATGTTTGTTAACCTTTTGGATCTCTTCTGTAGTGAATGTTCTGTTCATATCCTCTGCCCATTTTTGGATGGGGTCATTTGCTTTTTTGGTGCTAAGTTTGCTGAGCTCTTTGTATATTGTGGTGATTAGTTTCTTGTCTGATGTATGGCATGTGAAGATCTTCTCCCATTCTGTGAGGGGTCTCATTGTTTGTGTGATGGTTTCTGATCATTGATCTGAGCACTGATTCTAATCACTGATTCTGAGCACTGATCAGCTCTGGCTTATGGTGGTTTGGGGGATTGAATGTAGGACTTTGGAGCCTCAGGCTTGAGAGTCTCTTTGCATAACCATTATGCTATCTAATCCTACCGGACACATGTTTCTATATAAAAAAGTTCCCTTACTAGATTGTTGGTACATTCTGAGGTCAGTGAATTTACCTCTCCAGATTTCAATTTCTTTAAACTATTTCAATTGGAACATGAGAGGACTGTGTTAGAATGAAGAAACTCCTGACCTCAAGACAGGAAATTCAGTCTCTGAATAGTTACATTCAAAGGATGACAGCCAGGACAGCAACAGAAACAGCTCTTTGTATCTCTTGAACTTCAAACAAGAACCAACTTGCCAGTTCCTTGGAAAACCATCCTATTTGTTCCCTTCCCTTGCCTCCTCTGTTAGTATTTTACTATGTTCCATAAGCTTCATTGACCTTTCCACTCCATTCTTTCTCCAGGGTATGGCTGTTTGCTCTCTCCTGCCTGTTGCTACCTTGTCCAGTAGTTTCTCTCTCTGTATCTCCATATCTAACCCCTCAGGTGCCACATTGCTCTTCTTGATCTCTGATTCTACAGTGCCAAGTCCTAGGAATGAGTCTTTATTGGGAGGATTAACGGTTTACAGTAGACAGTAAAATATAGTAGTTGGTATAAGTGTAAAATTCCTCAGTTTTCTATAAAACAGTCTTACCCCCAGCCTAGGTCCTCCTCCACCATCATGTTGCAGGACCTGAAATCTCCCTCCGCCGACCCCCCAGTCCTTTACTTTGGTACAAGTTCTGCTTTGTATTTCTTCTTCTGTTCTTATTTCTCAACTTCTGTCTATGAGTGAGATCACTTCATTTTCTTTTTTTGTTTTTTTCTTTTTCTTTATTGATGGATTAATTGTTTACTGTCCACAATAAAATACAGTAGTTTATACATGTGTAACATTTTTCAGTTTTTCACATAACAATTCAACCCCCTCTAGGTCTTCCTCTGCAATCATTAACCAGGACCTACACCCCCCCCCCAAGAGTGTTTTACTTTGATGCAATGCACCAAACCCAGTCCAAGTTTTACTTTGTGTTTCCATTTTCTGTTCTTATTTCTTTTTTAAATTAATTCAGTTATTTATTTATTGGATAGGGACAGAGAGAAATTGAGAGGGGGGAAGATAGTGAGGGAGAGAGGCAGAGAGACACCTGTAGTCCTGCTCCACCACTTGTGAAGCTTTCGGCCTGCAGGTGGGGACCAGCGACTTGAACCTGGGGCTTTGCACACTGTAGTGTGTGCACTTAACTAGGTGCACCACCACCTGGCCCCCTTTTAAAATTATTTATTTATTTAATTATTTATTATTAGAGAGAGACAGAGGGAAATTGAGGGAAGAGACAGAGAAAGAGACAGAGACAGAGAGACACTTTCAGCCCTGCTTCACCATTTGTGACGCTTCCCTCTTGCAGGTGGAGACCAGAGGCTTGAACCTGCATCCTTGTGCATTGTAATGTGTGTGTGCCTAGTCAGGTACACCTGGCCTTAAGTTTCATTTTTTTCCCCAGTGACTAAATATGGCTAGGGAAAGATTGGGATTATTATTAAATTCAGTTCTATTTTTTTTCTTTTTGTAGATCCAGGGACATGTGTGTGATTTTGTGGACATGTGTGATTTTCCTGCTTCTGGGTCAGGTTTTTGAGGGGGGGGGTATTCCCTGGGTTTCTGGTACTTGAACCTGGTCAACATTCAGGGCAAGGCACAGACCCTACCTGGTAGACTATTTTTTTTGGTCCTAATTTGCTTTCTTGACATCTGGTGGCCAGAAAAATCTGGGTTTTATTTACCTCCACCTTCTGTACTTCCTTCGTCCAGTCTTTCATGGCATTAGGTTCTGTCAGGGCTGAGAAGTGGAGCACTTATCAGAAATTCTTTTATGTTTTTTTCTCTTGAAGACAGTGTCTTGGTTGAACTGTTAGTGGAGAGGTCAGAACAGGAGCCTGGGAAAGGCAGCCTGGTTACCTTTCTCCCAGTATGCAGTCTCCAGAGAAGTACTTGTGAGGTTGGCTTAAAGATATTCCCCCTTAAAGTAACCCTCCTGCACTTCTGGTGGGAATGTAAATTGCTCCAACCCCAGTGGAGAGCAGTCCAGAGAACCCTCAGAAGGCTAAAAATGGACCTACCTTATGACCCTGCAATTCCTCTTCTGGGAATATATCCTAAGGAACCAAACTTACCCATCCAGTAAAGATTTGTGTATACCTGTGTTCGTAGCAGCACAATTCGTAATAGCCAAGACTTGGAAGCAACCAAGGTGTCCCACAATAGATATGAGTGGCTGAGAAAGTTGTAGTATATATGCACAATGGAATACTACTCAGCTATTAAAAATGGTTATTTCACCTTATTCACCTCACCTTGGATGGAGCTTGAAGGAATCACGTTAAGTAAGAGAAGCCAGAAGGAGAAGGATGACTATGGGATGATCTCACTCATAGATAGAACTTAGGAGATAAAACAGAAAAGGGAAACACAAAGTAAAACTTGGACAGGGTTTGGTGTACTGCACCAAAGTAAAGAACTGGGGGGTGGGAGTGGGGCTTTCAGGTCTTGGCGAGGACCTAGGCTGAGGGTGAGAGTGTTCTCCAGAAAACTGAGGAATTTTACACTTGTACCAACAACTGTATTTACTGTCGACTGTAAACCATTAGTCTCCTGACCCCCAATAAAAATTAAAAATAAAAAAATTCTCGCCCTCTTGCTGCCACCCATCCTTCTGCCTTCTCTGAGGCATACTGGGATTTGAACAAGAACAGGAAAAAGAGGGGCTTCAGAAGACATCAGGCAGGCTGGGATGGAAGGGAATGACTGGCATGGAGAAAAGATGGAGCCTCAGCCCTCGGGAGGTCTGCAGAAGAAAAGAACCTGTTTGTTATGGCAGTGGAGGAAGAGTCACAGCCAGTTCTATATCTCCACAGCGAGGATGACTCATTTCCTTAATAGAGGTTGGGGAGGATTAGAGTTGGAATTTGAAAAAGACATGTCTATATCTGGCGGTGAAGTGACTCTGAGCGATCAGCATGTACTGCGTGGAGGCTTGTCATCCTTGCTAATAGCACCAACATCATTGAACTGAGTGAAATGGCAAAAATGGAGCTGCCATGTGTGTGAAAAGACATGATCCAAACAGAACTGCATGACTATGATAATGGACTCCTTTGAGAGTCTGCACATTTGTCTGTCTATCTACCTCTATGTGGGTCCATGGGTGGAAGCATTCATTCTTTTTCTTTTATTTATTTTTTATTAGTGATTTTATAAAGATTAACAAGATTGTAGGATAACAGGGTCACAATTCCATACAACTACCAGCACCAGAGATGTGTGTTCCATCCCCTTCATTGGAAGCTTCCCTATTCTTTATCCTTCTGGGAATATGGACCAAACTTTTTTTTGTTTGTTTGCTTTTGCATCCAGGGTTATTGCTGGGGCTCGGTGCCTGCACCATAAATCCACTGCTCCTGGAGGCGATTTCCCCCCTTTTGTTGGCCCTTGTTGTTGTAGCCTTGTTGTGGTTATTATTGTTGTTGTTGATGTCGTTTGTTGTTGAATAGGACAGAGAGAAATGGAGAGAGGTGGGGAAGACAGAGAAGGGGAGAGAAAGATAGACACCTGCAGACCAGCTTCACCAAGCCTGTGAAGCGACTCCACTGCAGGTGGGGAGCCAGAGGCTTCAACCGGTATCCTTATGCTGGTCCCGCTGAGCTACTGCCTGACCCCACCGACCAAACTTTTTATGGGGTACAGAAGGTGGCATTCTGGTTTCTGTAATTGCTTCTCCACTGAACATGGACATTGGCAAGTGGATCCATACCCCCAGCCTGTTTCTATTTTCCCTAGTGGGGTAGTGCTCTGGAGAGGTGAGAATTTGGGATACATGGGTGATGTTGTCTGCCAAGGGAAGTCAGGATGATGTCATGATGGCATTTGGAATTTGGTGACTGAAGGCAGTAAGATATAAAGTAGGACAAATTGTTCAATAAATAGGAAACTAAAGGTAAGAACAGAGCAAATGAAACTAAGGGTCTTGGTGTGGGAAGAAGCTAGGAAGTCTATTTTATTCTAGGCATATTGCAAGTGGCCCATGACTTCAGTAACTTTTGCCTGAGCCTTACAGCTAACATGCAGGTGGACTAAAAGTATAGTCTGGGAAGATGGTGTCAGAGTTGAGAAGAGGACTAGGTTGTCGAGCCATTCTTACAACTTTTTTTTTTTTTGACCATTCAAGGTTTAGCAGACATATTATGGCAATGGACAATGCCACATTCTCAGTCCTCAAAGCTCACACCTGCTTTCAAATGCTGCTTGGCTGTGGGGGCTGATATGTTAACAGCGATCTCTCCAACTTTGCTTGAGGGAAAAGAGTCCTTGAGCATTGAATGATTGCACAGTGAGCAGGCAGAGAGTGAAGTCCACCCACACTAATCACTGCATCTCTGCTGGTGCTAGAGGGTCCTTGCCACTCAGGGACCCTTGTGGGAGAACTCATCCCTACAGAGAAATGCTTGCTGCTGTTCTTCCCTCTGAAATGAATCCCACTGGTTCCTCACCTTCAGCCCAGAGGGAGGCTTGGCTCTTTCTAGCATTTTCTGAGCTGGAGGAGTCATTGACTGGGAACTTTTAGCATCTAGAGAATGATGAACATGGTGGCTTTTTTGCACGCAAGAATGTCAGGTATTGCACGTGTCCCTAGGCTGTCCTGCCCTTGGCCTAGTCTCTATTTATTTTAATTTTTTTTAAACTGTCTGTATTTATTGAATAGTGCTGGGAAATTGTGCAGATGCAGTCACATCTGCCATGTTGTCCCTTCAGGCTACTGCTGGTTCCCACGAGTTGGGACATTCTCGGAGTGCCTGTTTCGCCATGTTGTGCCCTCAGGGCATTGTCTATTTCCCCGTGATATTTGGAGTGCTTTGGTCACTCCTCCCCCTTCTCATTCTCACGAGAGTTATTATGCTATCCTGGAGTGCTATGGTTACTCCTCTTCCTTCCCATTCTCGTGAAAATTGCTCCTATAAAAGCCCTTCTTCTTCCGCCCCTCGCTCTCTTGCCAGTGCTTCACTTCGGTGTTCAGACGCAGGAAAGGTTACTGCGTGAGGCGGCCATTTTCGCTACCTCCATGTGGTCCAACCTGCTTCTCTAGCACCCAACTCTGAGGTGCCAGCGCAAATAAAGATTTGTGTTCCCTCTTCGCTCCAGACCTCCTCTCTCTCTTCTCCGTGGCACACAACAACATTTGGCGCCCAACATGGGGCACGAACCCATGACCCTGAGATTAAGAGTCTCATGTTCTACCGACTGAGCTAGCTGGGCGTGAATGTGGGACATGTCGGGTGCCAGATGTTGTTGTGTGCCACGGAGAAGAGAGAGAGGAGGTCCGGAGCTGGGGACGGGGTCAAAGGAGGAGCGTCAGAACATGTGTACCTGTCTGTGGGGACGGAAGTTTTGGGACTAGCTGCTGATCGCTTAGGGCGTCTTAAGCACATATGCTTTAACTCTCGTATCTCAGCCTCAAGGTCGCTTATCATCATGGCAGACCACGTTGTACATATCTTGTAAGTAGCGATTATAGCTATGAGAACCCATGGTGTAGCGAAAATTAAAGTGTCTCTGAGAGCTATGGCACACAACAACAGAATAGAAACAGTCAGAAATTGAGAGGGAAGGGGATGATAGAGAGGGAGAGCGACAAACACCCACAGCACTGCTTCTCCACTTGAAAAACTTTCCCCCTTGTAGGTGGGAACTGGGGGCTCGAAACTGGGTCCTTGTGCATTGTAACATGTGAGCTTAATCAAGTGCAGTACCACCTGGCCCCTGCAGTCTCTGTCTACAAAGATATGCGGCTTGTAGGAAGAGGTGAGAACCTCATGCTGGCTTTTTTTTTTCTACTAGGATTATTGCTGGGGCTCAGTGCCTTTATTGTTCCACCGCTCCCAGCAGCCATTTTTTTTTACCCTTTTATCTATCAATTTATTTATCGGATAGAGACAGAGAACAATTGAGAGGGAAGGGAAGGGGGAGATAGAGGAGAAAGAAAAACACTTGCAGCATTGTCTCACCTCTGGTGAAGCTTTCCCCTACAGATGGCCACCAGTCTTGAACCTGGGTCCTTGCACATGGTAACATATGCGCTTAACTGTGAGCACCACTGTTTGACCCTCTTCAGCTTTTTCTTCTTTTTGACAGAAGGTGAGAGACAGGGAGAGAGTCAGAGAGATGGGGAGACATCTATAGCACTATTTGTGAAGTTCCCTCCTTACAGGTGGGGACCAGTGACTTGAACCCATATCCCCTCACATGGTCATGTCAGTATTCTAACCAGGTGGGTTGGGCCACCACTAGACCCGCTCATGCTGGCTGTTCCAAGTCACTGGGTTCACTCAATACCTGGGCACTGAGAGGGTGCAGCGTCACATGACTATGTTATGGTGAAGTCACAGTCATGGAATATTTTGGCAGGAAAAGAGGGACAACCTAAAGAATTTAGACTCTTCATCCTCTGCTGTATAATATTATACACTGCTACACAACACTACCCCAAAATGCACTATATTAATTGTTTTAAATTTCTTTATTGGGGAATTAATGTTTTATCATCAACAGTAAATACAATAGTTTGTACATGCATAACTAAATTAAAAAATTTTTATATTTATTTATTTTCCCCTTTTGTTGCCCTTGTTGGTTTTCATTGTTGTTGTAGTTATTATTGTTGTCATCATTGTTGGATAGGACTGAGAGAAATGGAGAGAGGAGGGGAAGACAGAGAGGGGGAGAGAAAGATAGACACCTGCAGACCTACTTCACCGGTTGTGAAGTGACTTCCCTGCAGGTGGGGAGCTGGGGGTTCAACCTGGGATCCTTCCTCTGATCCTTGCTCTTTGCGCCACATGCAAGAGTAATGCACTGCGCTAATGCCCGACTCTGCATAACTAAATTTTTTTTTGAATTTTTTAATTATCATTATTTATTGGATAGAGAAAGCCAGAAATTAAGAGGGAAGGGGGCTATAGAGAGGGAGAGAGACAGATAGACACCTGCAGCCCTGCTTCACCACTTGCAAAGCTTTTCCCCTGCAGGTGGGGACTGGGGGCTTGAACCCTGCTCCTTGCGCACTATAATGTGTGTGCTTAACCAGGTGCACAACCACCCAGTCCCCATAACTAAATTTTTATCTTTATTTATTTATTGGATAAAGACAGTAAAAAATCAAGAGGCAAGGGGGATTTAGAGAGGAAGAGAGACACAGAGAGACACCTGCATCACTGCCTTACCACTCACAAAGCTTTCACCCTGCAGGAGGAATTAAAAAAAGAAAAGAAAAGGGAAGGGAGACACACCTGTTGAACTGTCTCATTTGTGAAGCTTTCCTCCCACAGGTGGGGACTGGGGGTTTAAACCGTTATCCTTGAACATTGTAACATGTACACTTTACCAGGTGAGCCACCCCCTGGTCCTAGAGTCTATATTTTGAAAAAGGAAAGGGAGATTCAATAGAACAGCAAAACCAGGCCTGGAGTCAGCTGTTTTGACCCAGAGGCCATCACTTATGAAACAGAGTCCTGCTTCTTCCCTGAACTCTTGTAAGCAGCTTAGTGTGATGGATTTCCCTCTGCAGTGAGTCAGAGTTCTTTCTCTATGGTAGAGGCTGAACGAGCAAGAGGCTCCACATTAATCTAGCACTAGCTGCAGCTATAAGCTTTGCTCCTGCCCTCGTAAAACTTAGGCATGTTAGTCTGAAGAAAAACAGCATTGATATAACGTAACTCTTCCTCTGTCTTCCTTTTTTCCTTCCTTTCTCTCTTTTTCTTTCTCCCTCCTTTCCTTCCTCCCTTCTTACTTTCTTTCCTTCCTTCCTTTCTGTCTTTCTCTCCCTCCCTTCCCTTTATCCCTCCCTTGCTTTTATTTAAATTAAATTAATTTTTTTTAACCAGATCATTGCTCAGTTCTGGCTTCTGGTGTTTCAGGGGATTGAACCTGGGACTTCAGAGCCTCAGGCATGAGAGTCTCTTTGTATAACCATTATGCTATCTACCCTCATGCTTTTTATTAATATTGAGTTTTAGGTGTATAACAAAGATTTGATGTTGTGTATATTGCAAAATGATTCCAGAACATCCAAAGACCATCCATCACATGATTACATTTTTTCATATGATGGGATTCCCCCCCCTTTTTGTCACCAGGACTGGCAATCTTCCTTCCTTTTTTCCTTCCTTCCTTCCTTCTTTTTCCCAATAATTCTTTTAAATATTTATTTATTTATTTATTTGACAGGACAAAGAAATTGAGAGAGGCAGGAGAGACAGAGGATGAGAGAAAGAGAGAGACTTGCAGCTCTGCTTCACTGCTTGTGAAGCTTCCCACTTGCAGATGGAGACTAGGGACTTGAGTCTGGCTCTGTGCAGTTTCTTTTTTTCTTGTTAGAGGGTGAGTGACAAAAAGGGAGAGTCAAAGAAAAAGAAAGACACAGGGGGCCGGGTGGTGGTGCATCTGGTTAAGAGCACATGTTACAATGCACAAGGACCCAGGTTCAAGCCTCTGGTCCCCTCCTGCAGGGGGAAAGCTTTGTGAGTGGTGAAGAAGGGCTGCAGGTATCTCTGCCTTTCTCCCTTTCTATCACCCCCTTCCCTCTCGATTTCCGGCTGTCTCTATCCAATAAATAAATAAAGATAATGAAAAAAAAAGAAAAACAGCATTACTCTACTGCTCATGAAGCTTCATCCCCACAGGTGCTCCTGTTTGAACCCCAGATACACATACATGGTAACCTATGCACTCAACTGGGTGAGCCACCTGCCAGACCCCCCCAACTGTTTCAAAAAAAATTTTTTTAGAGAGACTGAGAGAAATTTGAAAGGGGAAGGGGGACACAGAGCAGCAGAGAGAAAGGGAGATGTCTGCATGGGGCCTGGCAGTGGTGCACCCAGTTAAGTGCACAGGACCTACACATGAATCTGAGTTCAAGCACCCGGTTCCCCACCTGCAATGGAGGTGTTCTATTCAAAAGTAGTGAAGCAGGTTAGCAGGTGTCTCTCTTTCTCTCCCTTTCTTTACCTCCCCCTACTGTCTCAATTTATCTCTGTCCTATCCAATAAAATGGAAAAAAAAGTCTGCCAGGAGCAGGGGATTCATAGTGCCAGCACTGAGCCCCAGCAATAACCCTGGTGGTAAGAGAGAGAGAGAGAGAGAGAGAGAGAGAGAGAGAGCTGTAACATTGTGTTTTTTTAAATCACTTTTGAAGCTTTCTTCTGGCAAATGGGAACAAGGGACTTGAACCCTGGTCCTTGCACAAAGTAACATGTGCACTCAAGTGGATATGCCACTGCCTAGGCCCTGAATTATTTTTTTTAAGTCACTTAAAAATATGTTTTAAAAAATATGTTTAGAGGTTCCCGGAAGATGGCAGACTGAGAAGCTGCTAGTGGCTTGAGCTCTGACAAATCTTCTGGAAACGGTAGGATTGTCTGCCTTTAGTAGGCCAGTCAATAAGGGGTCCTAGCAGTGACACCAAGGAGGTGACTATAACTTAATTTGGGTTAAGAATTAGAGTAGAAAAAAAGGGAACAAAATTTTTTTCCCTTTTAATTATTAAGCACACCACCTCCCCCCTCCCCAGCCCCAAACCAGTCCCTGGGGACCAGCTCCTAGCAGAATCCCCTGCTGAGCTTCTGTCTTTACCAAATTCCTGTCCCACCAGGGAGTATCATTCATCCTAAGTCTATACCCTTCTGAAACCTCTGGCTCTTTTTTCTTTCTAAGTAGCCAACCCCCCCCACCTCACCCCACATAGCTAATTAAATAATTAAAAATAAATAAATAAATTTAAAAAACTCTTTCCTTTCACGGCTCTTTTATGACTGTTCTTTTTCTTATCTTTTTCTTTTCTCTCTATCTTTTTTAAAATTCTTTTTCTCATTCTTGTCATCCTTTCTTCCTAAATCCTACAGCTCCAAAGCCACAGGCCCCAGCCCCCACATCACCAAACAGTGTGCTTTTTTGAATTCACTGATACACATTTGGGAATTATTTTGGGGAAGAATTCTGACTCAGAGTGGACTCTCTATGTGTGTATCTCTGCTCTAGTTCCCTTTCCCCTCTTATTACCCCTACAATATAAAGTGGATAGCAGACTTGCATAACTGTCTATTCTTGCTATCCCTTCTTTTTTTTTTTTTTTCTCTTTCTTCTTCACTGGGATTTGGTTACTATTCTTTCACGGACTGGAGAAATTGTTTTGCTAACTGGTAGTGATTAAACTGCTTCAATACTTGCTTCAGTTGCTACTGTAATTCCTGAGGTTGGTGAGTGTAGTTGTCATAAAGGTATTTAGTACAGTGTTGCTTGAACTCAAGACACAACAACTGAGGAACAACAGAGCATAAAAAAAGAAACACATAAATAAAAAAAGATGGGTAGATCAAAAACAAATAAAACTGCTACTCCAATGAATGAAGACAAGAGCCCAGAAGAAACTACAAATCAGCCAGAAGTAACCATAGATAAGAAAAGTATGCAAGCAGTAATAAACTTATTAATCACAGAAATGAAAACAACATTAGAGGAAAGGAATGGCAGTATTAGGGAAACAACAGTTGAGACCCCCAAGGAAAATACTGATTATCTTGAGGCAATTAGAGAACTGAAAGCTGAAATAGCTGTAATGAAGAAAGAAGCTGAGGCAAGGGAAAGCAGACTAACAGAAGCAGAAAACAGAATTAGTCAGAGGATGAGTTAGAGAAAAAGAAGAAAGAGGTGAAAGAGCTTAAAAAGAGATTGAGAGACACTGAAAACAACAACAGAGACATATGGGATGATCTCAAAAGAAGTAACATTTGCGTAATTGGCCTGCCAGAGGAAGAGAGGAAGGGGAAGCAAACATTCTAGAGGAAATAATAGAAGAAAACTTCCCAGACCTGAATAACAGAAAGGACATCAAGATTCAAGAGGCCCAGAAAGTACCAAACAGAATCAACCCAGACCTGAAGACACCAAGACACATCATAGTCACAATGAGAAGAAGTAACGATAAAGAAAGGATCCTAAAGGCTGCAAGAGAGAAACAAAAAGTCACATACAAGGGAAAACCCATAAGATTATCTGCAGACTTCTACACTCAAACTCTAAAAGCCAGAAGAGAATGGCAAGATATCTATCGAGCCCTGAATGAAAAAGGGTTTCAACCAAGGATAATATATCCTGCTAGACTTTCATTCAAACTAGATGGAGGGATCAAAACCTTCTTAGACAAACAACAGTTAAAGGAGGCAACCATCACCAAACCTGCCCTGAAAGAGGTTCTAAAAGACCTCTTATAAACAAGAACATCACTACAATACTGGCAATGTATCAGAGCAAACAGCAAAAAAATTTTTTTTGAACAATGGCACTACAATACATTAAATCCATAATATCAATAAATGTCAATGGCTTAAACTTACCCATCAAAAGGCACAGAGTTGGGGGATGGATTAGAAAACATAATCCAAACATATGCTGCTTGTAAGAATCCCATCTGTCACAACAAGATAAACACAGACTTAAAGTGAAAGGATGGAAAACTATCATACAGGCTAACGGACCACAAAAAAGGGCAGTAACAGCCATTCTCATTTCAGACACGATAGATTTTAAATTAAATAAAGTAATAAAAGATAGGCAAGGACATTACATAATGATTAGAGGATCAGTCAACCAAGAAGACTTAACAATCATTAACATCTATGCACCCAATGAGGGACCATCTAAATACGTCAAGCACTTACTGAAAGATTTTCAAAAATACATCAATAGAAATACAATAATAGTGGGAGACTTCAATACCCCACTCTCACACTTAGATCAACAAAGCAGAGAACCAACAAAGATACAAGAGAATTGAATGAAGAGATTGACAGACTAGACCTCTTGGACATTTTCAGAGTCCTTCACCCCAAAAAACTGGAATACACCTTCTTTTCAAATCCACATAACACATACTCAAGGATAGACCACATGTTAGGCCACAAAGACAGCATCAATAAATTCAAGAACATTGAAATCATCCCTAGTATCTTCTCAGACCACAGTGGAGTAAAACTAACATTTAACAACAGACAGACAATTATTAAAAGTCACAGAATTTGGAAACTAAACAACATACTCCTTAAGAACCACTGGGTCAGAGATTCACTCAAGCAGGAAATTCAAATGTTCCTGGAAACAAATGAAAATGAAGACACAATCTATCAAAATATTTGGGACACAGCTAAAGCAGTACTGAGAGGGAAACTTATAGCCATACAATCACATATTAAACACCAAGAAGAAGCTCAAATGAACAACCTTACTGCACACCTCAAGGACATAGAGGAAGAGGAACAAAGGAACCCTAAAGCATCCAGAAGGACAGAAATCACTAAAGTTAGAGCAGAAATAAACAACATCGAAAATAAAAGAACCATACAAAAGATCAATGAAGCCAAATGTTGGTTCTTTGAAAGATTACACAAAATTGACAAACTCCTAGCCAGACTCACCAAACAAAAAAGAGAGAAGACTCAAATTAATAGAATTGTAAATGATGGAGGAGATATCACAACTGACACCACAGAAATCCAGAGAATCCTGCGAAACTTCTATAAAGAACTATACGCCACCAAGCTAGAGAATCTGGAAGAAATGGAACAATTCCTAGAAGCATATGCCCTTCCAAAACTGAACCAAGAAGAACTACAAAATCTAAATGCACCAATCACAGACAAAAATTGAAACCATTATTAAGAACCTTCCCAACAACAAAAGTCCTGGACCAGATGGCTTCACAAACGAATTCTATAAAACTTTCAGGAAACAGTTAGTACCCATACTTCTTAAGCTTTTCCATAAGATTGAAGAAACAGGAATACTCCCTTCCACCTTCTATGAAGCCAACATCACCCTGATACCAAAAGCTGATAGGGACAGAACAAAAAAGGAAAACTACAGACCAATATCTCTGATGAACATAGATGCCAAAATATTAAACAAGATCTTGGCCAACTGGATACAGCAACATATCAAAAAGATTGTTCATCACAACCAAGTGGGATTCATCCCAGGAATGCAAGGCTGGTTCAACATCCATAAGTCAATCAATGTCATTCACCACATCAATAAAAGCAAAGCCAAAAACCACATGATTATTTCAATAGATGCAGAGAAAACCTTTGACAAAATCCAACACCCATTCATGCTCAAAACTCTACAAAAAAAGGGAATAGATGGGAAATTCCTCAAGACAGTGGAGTCTATATATAGCAAACCTACAGCCAACATCATACTCAATGGACAGAAGCTGAGAGCATTCCCCCTCAGATCGGGGACTAGACCGGGCTGTCCACTGTCACCGTTACTCTTCAACATAATATTGGAAGTTCTTGCCATAGCAATCAGGCAAGAGAAAGAAATCAAAGGAATACAGATTGGAAGGGAAGAAGTCAAGCTCTCACTATTTGCAGATGATATGATAGTATACATAGAAAAACCTAAAGAATTCAGCAGAAAACTACTGGAAGTTATTAGGCAATATAGCAAGGTATCAGGCTACAAAATCAATGTACAAAAATCAGTGGCATTTCTTTATGCAAACACTAAATCTGAAGAAGAAGACATCCAGAAATCACTCCCATTTACTGTTTCAGCAAAATCAATCAAATACCTAGGAATAAAGTTGACCAAAGAAGTGAAAGACTTATACACTGAAAACTATGAGTCGCTACTCAAGGAAATAGAAACTGATACCAAGAAATGGAAAGATATCCCATGCTCATGGATTGGAAGAATAAATATCAAAATGAATATTCTCCCCAGAGCCATATACAAATTTAATGCAATACCCATCAAAGTTCCACCAAGCTTCTTTACGAGAATAGGACAAACACTACAACAATTTATCTGGAACATGAAAACACCTAGAATTGCCAAAACCATCTTAAGGAAAAGAAACAAAAATGGAGGCATCACACTCCCAGACCTTAAACTATATTATAAAGCCATCATCATCAAAACAGCATGGTACTGTAACAAAAATAGGCGCACAGACCAGTGGAACAGAATTGAAAGCCCAGAAATAAATACCCACACCTACGGACATCTAATCTTTGATAAGGGGGCCCAAAGAATTAAATGGAAGAAGGAGGCTCTCTTCAATAAATGGTGCTGGGAAAACTGGGTTGTAACATGCAGAAGAATGAAATTGAACCACTTTGTCTCACCAGAAACAAAAATCAACTCCAAATGGATCAAAGACCTAGATGTCAGACCTGAAACAATTAAATACTTAGAGGAAAACATTGGTAAAGCAGTTTCCCACTACACCTCAAGGACATCTTTGATGAATCAAACCCAATTGCAAGGAAGACTAAAGCAGAAACAAACCAATGGGACTACATCAAATTGAAAAGCTTCTGCACAGCCAAAGAAACTATTAAACAAACAAAGAGACCCCTCACAGAATGGGAGATGATCTTCACATGCCATACATCAGACAAGAAACTAATCACCAAAATATATAAAGAGCTCAGCAAACTTAGCACCAAAAAAGCAAATGACCCCATCCAAAAATGGGCAGAGGATATGAACAAAATATTCAACTCAGAGGAGATCCAAAAGGCTAACAAACATATGAAAAACTGCTCTAGGTCACTGATTGTCAGAGAAATGCAAATTAAGACAACACTAAGATACCACCTCACTCCTGTAAGAATGGCATACATCAAAAAGGACAGCAGCAACAAATGCTTGAGAGGTTGTGGGGACAGAGGAACCCTTTAACATTGCTGGTGGGAATGTAAATTGGTACAGCCTCTGTGGAGAGCAGTCTGGAAAACTCTCAGAAGGCTAGACATGGACCTTCCATATGATCCAGTAATTCCTCTCCTGGGGTTATACCCCAAGGACTCCATAACACCCAACCAAAAAGAGGTGTGTAGTCCTATGTTCATAGCAGCACAATTCATAATAGCTAAAACCTGGAAGCAACCCAGGTGCCCAACAACAGATGAGTGGCTGAGAAAGCTGTGGTATATATACACAATGGAATACTATGCAGCTATCAAGAACAATGAACCCACCTTCTCTGATCCATCTTGGACAGAGCTAGAAGGAATGATATTAAGTGAGCTAAGTCAGAAAGATAAAGATGAGTATGGGATGATCCCACTCATCAACAGAAGTTGACTAAGAAGATCTGAAAGGGAAATTAAAAGCAGGACCTGACCAAATTGTAAGTAATAACCAAATTGTAAGTAATAACCAAAGTAATAACCCTGACGTGAGGGGTAAACATGCAGCTTCCTGGACCAGTGGGGGGTGGGAGTGGGTGGGAGGGATGGGTCACAGTCTGTTGGTGGTGGGAATAGTGTTTATGTACACTCCTAGTAAAATGTAGTCATATACATCACTAGTTAATTAATACGAGAGGGGGAAAATTAATTGTGTGTCTCAAAGTTGTTCAAAACACAAACTGAATCTTTTCTCAATATATGCAGTGTAATTGATATGCAGACTCTCTCAAAAGCCTAGACCAAGTAGATCAGAAGCAACCAATAGCACAGCTATATACAAGATACTGGGTACTGTACAACAAACCCTAACAAAAGGACTTTTCAAAGTTAACCCAATTACCAACTAATGTGATGATTAACATTAACTATCGATTGTCTTTTTGAACCCTAAGACAGCAGGAACCTCACATCTCCACTATAGAGCCTCTACTTCCCCCAGTCCTGGAACCCTTGGATAGGGCCCACTTTCCCATATGCCTCTCCCAATCCATATCAAATAATATTGCATCTGCCAATCACAACCTAACCAACACAATGATTGCCACCTCAACATGATTCACTTCAGACTGTGTCCAGAGACTACACGTGTGGAATGACAACCCTTCAGCTTCATTACTCAGGTAAGACCTTTCCTTTCATAGTATACTCTAATTCCATCTCAGGTGGTTCACTTTCTAACAAAGTCCCAAAACCTAGATATACACCAGTTTCTGTGAGTGAGAGCATATGTTCACACGTATCCATGAACTACTGCAAAATATATACCTGAAAGCAGAAGTACACTAGAGTTTGCAGTGAGTATCTCCCTAACACTTCCTCTCCACTATCCCAAGCTTTGGGTCCATGATTGCTCAACGATTTGTTTGGCTTTGTATGTTAACTCTCTTTTCAGTCACCAGGTTCCAGATGTCGTCAGGATGCAGGCCAGGCTTCCCTGGACTGAAGACCCCATCAATGTGTCCTGGAGCTCCACTTCCCCAGAGACCCACCCTACTGGGGAGAGAGAGAGGCAGACTGGGAGTATGGACCGACCAGTCAATGCCCGTGTTCAGCGGGGAAGCAATTACAGAAGCCAGACCTTCTACCTTCTGCAACCCACAATGACCCTGGGTCCATGCTCCCAGAGGGATAGAGAATGGGAAAGCTATCAGGGGAGGGGGTGGGATATGGAGAATGGGTGGTGGGAATTGTGTGGAATTGTACCCCTCCTACCCTATGGTTTTGTTAATTAATACTTTCTTAAATAAAAAAAATATGTTTAATTGTGACTTACAAAACTGTAAGGTTACAGGGTATATATAGTTGCACTGCACCCACCACTGAAGTTCCCTCCACCCTCTCAGTGAGAACCACTGGAGTCCTTAAAGTTCTCAGAGACAGTTTACTTCTGTTGTTTTTTTCCCCAACTTCATGTGTCTTAGTTCTTTCAGTTTCTCTAGTGAAGCCATCCAGTTGTTTCCTTTGTTTTTTTTTTTTTTTTTTTGGACACTTTGTCCCCTCAGTAAGTTCTCTGAGCCTCTCTTCCACATTTATCTTATTTGCACAATCACATGTGTGTGAGGTGAACATGATAACCTGATAACCACTACACTACAGAAACAACTTGCACAATCACATGTACAAGACATTCATGAGGGGGGGTCCCCCAGGTGGTGGGGGGGTGGGACAGTTCATCAAAGTAACAATCTGATGGGTTAGAAGAGGGGTGCTCTGGGAGTTCTCACTGCAGAGCAGGATGTGGAGGCCAGCAGCCTGGTAATTAAGTACAGTGGCCTTCTCAGGTGCCTTTGGCATAACCTGATGTGTGTGTGTGTGTGTGTGTGTGTGTGTGTGCGCGCGTGCGCGCGTGCCATGGGGGTGGAGTAGCTGCAGAAATGGGCCCAAGTTAGAAAAGGTCAGGTCTGAGAGACAGGGAAGGACAGGCACGACCAGAAACCAGATGGGAATGTGGCAAGGGAGTGAGAGGGAACAGGGCAAAGTTTCCCTCCAAGCCCCACTAAAAAGGGTCTAGACTGACCTCTACTAGGAAGAATCACTAGAGAGACAGCTCTGCTTCAAAGAGAAGATGAGATATTATTGAGAGAAAGTAGGGATAGAAGAGGAGAGGAAAGTGTTGGAAGGCAGTTTAGGGGAAGCAGCACCCTACCCATGAACCCTGCAGGAAGCCAGGAGAAGGCCCAGAGAAAGGGCCAGAAGCCCAGTGTGTCTGCACATCCTGCCCCAGCTCCCTCCCTTCCTGACCGCAATGGCCATAAAAGGCAGATGGAGGCAGATGTGACACCTGGAGACAAAGGCTGAAGCCCATCCCCTGAGGGTCCTGCCCTTCCCTAGAAGGGACTAGAAAGCTGGGAAGACCAAGAGGCTTGGGGCCTTCGAGTCTCTCTTCTTTTTTTTTTAAACCAGAGCACTGCTCAACTCTGGCTTACGGTGGTGCATAGGTTTATTTATTTATTTAATTAATTATTTATTATTGGATAGAGACAGAGAGAGAAGTTGAAGAGAGGAGGAGAGAGATGGAGTGAGACAGAGAGACACCTGCAGCCCTGCTTCACCAGGGGCTTGAACCCGGGGCCTTGCACAATGGAGTGTGAGTGTTTAACCAGGTGCACCACCACCTAGCCCCCTCGAGTCTGTCTTCTCTCTCTTTCTCTCTCTCCTTCTCTCATCTACATGTCTATCTGGCTTGCATTTTTTCTCTCTTTTTCTGTCTTTACTTTCTCCCAATAAACCTTCTCCCTGAAATATGACTGACTTCCTTTGTGATTCTTCCATGTAGAAGTCAGCTGGAACCTCATGGGAGGGAAATGGGGAACAGTCCCAGTTAACTGTTAGATTCTGCTCTTAGAAAAATTACACACCATAAAGGAGACACACACACACACACACACACACACACACACACACACACACACACACACACAGAGAGAGAGAGAGAGAGAGAGATGTTGAGAGGTGGAAGTTTCCTGTGTGGTCTGGCTTCCTCCCATGCAGCCAAGTGGGCCAGGGAAACCCTCCTTCGTGGGGCTGTAACTCTGGGCTCTTGACTTTTGCTTTGCCCTGGAGCTGAGCTTCCTCCTGGCAGCAGGAGAGGAGGCGGAGCAGGGAACTGCAGCCCCTGGCGGACTTGCTTAGTTCTCAACTTCCAACACCTCCATCCCAGCCGGCATTGTTTACAATCCAGCCCCAGACACAGGGCTGGAGAACAGAATTAGCTCATGATTGCTGAACTGTGTTAAGACTGATGGTGCAAATGCTCCCCCTAGGGAAGCCAGGCGGGAAGCCACCGTGTGAGGCTGAATGTAGAATTCACTCCAAGTGGAATCGAGGCTAATGCACCTGACAAAGGGAGAGCTGATTTTTAATTATCAGGGCGTTGTCTTAATTAAATTGCGGGGACCTCCAAAATCAGCTCTTCTACAGACACAGGGAATGCATCTGTTTTTTTGGAAGGGGGGAGGGGTCCCAGAAGAGATTTGTGGGTGTCTATTGAGAAGGTGGCTCTGATGAAAAGACCCCAATGAATTCGTGCTTTTTATAACGTGAATCCCCATTTCTGGACTCCAACCTTCTGCATTTTCACCAGAAGATGTCACTGTTTACATGTAAAATGGAAATCACTATCAGCAGCCGTCGTATTCCGAAAATTTATACATGTATGTATATCCATATATATGTGTGTGTGTATGCATATTTGTATGTGTGTATATATAGTTGGTTATTTATTTATTTGATAGGATGGAGAGAAATTGAGAGGGGAAGGGCAAAGAGAGAGAGAGAAACTGTAGTACAATTTTACTGCTCATGAAGATTACCCTCTGCAGGTGGGGTTGTATTTATTTTTTTTTATAGAGATACGTCACATGGTCATCACTATTCTAGAGAAAAACGCTTTTTTTTTTTTTGTGAGAGTGACAGAGAGGCAGGGAGAGAAAGACACACACCCATTTAACGAAGCTTTCTTCAATGTAGTGGGGGCTGGGCTTCAACTCAGGTCATACACATGGCAAAGCAACTCAGTATCCAAGTGAGCTATTTCACCAACTTTGTTCTGAAAAAAATGATGCTGTAAAGTTACTGGCTAGTTCACAAGACACACACACACACACACACACACACACACACTTCATATATTAAGCTATATTGTGAAATTCCACTAAAATTCTGAACCATTATTCACCTAAAACCACTTTTCCCTTTATTTTACTAGTGATTTAATATTTATTTACTAGTGATTTAATATTTATTTACAAAATTATAACATAATCCCACACAGTTTACAACCAGAGTTATATATATCTTTATATCTATATCTATCTATTTGTTGCCCATTATTCCATGGTTCTTCCTTCCTTTCTTTTCTTATAAACATGAAACATTTTATTTTATCTATTCATTTATTATTGGATAGAGACAGAGATAAATTAAGAGGGGAGGGGGAAATTGAGAGGGAAAGAGACAGAGAGACACTTGCAGTCCTGCTTCCCCACTCATGAAGCTTTCCTCCTGCAGGTGGGGACCAGGGGCTTGAACCTGGGTCCTAGAATACTGTGATGTGTGCACTTAACCAGGTGTGTCACCACCTGGCCCCCTGCCTTCTTTTCTCCCTTCCTTCTTTCCTTCCTTCTTTCCTTCCTTCCTTCCTTCTTTCCTTCCTCTCTTGCACTTCTTTATTGGAGGATTAATGGTTTATAGTCAACAATAAAATACAATAGTTTGTATATGTGCAAAATTTCCCAGTTTTCCACATAACAATTCTACCCTCACTAGGTCCTTCACTATAACATTCCAGGACCTGAACCCTCCCCCTCCCCAGAATCTTTTACTTTAGTGCATTACAGCTGCTTTCTTTTCTTTTCTCTTCTTTTCTTTTTCAATTTTTTATTTATAAAAAGGAAACACTGACAAAAAACACTGGATAAGAGGAGTACAACTCCATACAGTTCCCACTACCAGATCTCCATATCCCATCCCCTCCCCTGATAGCTTTCCTATTCTTTATCCCTCTGGGAGTATGGACCCAGGATCATTATGGGGTGCAGAAGGTGGAAGGTCTGGCTTCTGTAATTGCTTCCCTGCTGAACATGGGTGTTGGCAGGCCGATTCATACTCCCAACCTGTCTCTCTCTTTCCCTAGTGGGGCAGGGTTCTGGGGAAGTGAGGCTCCAGGACACATTGGTGGGGTCGTCTTCCCATGTAAGTCAGGCTGGCATCATGTTAGCATCTGGAACCTGGTGGCTGAAAAAAGAGTTAACATATACAGCCAAACAAATTGTTGACTAGTCATGAACCTAAAGGCTGGATTAGTGCAGGTGAAGAGTTGGGGGGGGGGGTCTCTGTTTTGTAGATAGTTAGTAGTCCTATTTTAGTTATATTTATTTATTTATTTATTTACTTTCCCTTTTGTTGCCCTTGTTGTTTTTCATTGTTGTTGTAGTTATTATTGTTGCTATTGATATCTTCGTTGTTAGATAGGACAGAGAAAAATGGAGAAAGGAGGGTAAGACAGAGAGGGAGAGAGAAAAAGAGACACCTGCAGACCTGCTTCATTGCCTGTGAAGGGACACCCCTGTAGGTGGGGAGCCAGGGCTTGAACTGGGATCATTAAACTGGTTCTTACTCTGCGCTTAACTCAGTGCGCTACCATCCAACTCCCTTTAGTTATATTCTAAAGAGCCCATGATTATACTAGTTTTTTTTTTCTCCTTCTGAGCCTTTTGTAAGTCACACCTACACCTATTATTACTTCCAAGCACCCTTCCTTTTTAACTGGTCTCTCTCAGATAAGAGAAAGTGTCTGACTTCCTCTGATGGAAATGGTAGAGAAGGAGGAATCTGTTGGAGATCTAGGTCCATAATATCTAGGGGGGAATCCAAAGATTCCCTGTTTAGGACCCCCAGATGATGAAGTGGCCTGGTACTGGCCAAAATGGTTATCATTAAGTGAGCCAGTCTCTTGCTGTTTCCAGTTTTGTAGTCTGTAGTTTGCCTGAGAAGCTTAGGTTTTCTCCTATTTGTTAAAGCATTAAGTGACACTTGTTGTATCCAAGCTGACATTAGGTTTGCAGGGTCTGGCCTCAAGTTAGGGAGGAAATATACCTACGTTTTAGTGGGGTCTTAGTTAGTCTTAATTTTTTGTTTGTTTGATGATTCAAATAAAGACTGTCATTTTCCTATAATAATAATAATAATAACTGTATTATTATTATTATTCCAGTATATCTCTTGGCCAGTTGTATACAGTTAAAACCACCTTTAATTTTTAAATTTTGTTTTATTTTTATTTACTGGGGGATTAATGGTTTACAGTAAATATAGTCATTGTTACATAAAATCACCTTTTGTGACAGGAGCATCCAAGGCCAGCTAAAGAGATACTGGTCCTCAGGGGTCTTATAATATCTTTCAGAAAGTGTTATGTTGAACACTGAGCCCATTAGGCAGCAGGCTGCCAACTGCCTACAGGAGTAGACCAGCATCTTAGTCTGTAAATGCTTCAAGGTTAGGAAACCCAACTTAAAGACACATACAACCTGCCAGGTAGGCTTTTTAGCTAAATCCAATCCATGATTTTCTTTCTTTTGCATCTTCCTTTTCTATAAAAGTATCTTCCTGAGCTACCAGTGGAATACTCTAGACTTTTTTTTCTTTTTGGTGCTATTACCAGATTTGAGTAGATTTTCTTTGTTCAAACTTTTAAAATATTTAGTATGCCTCAGTTTATTTTATTTATTTTTAAAAATATTTATGTATGGGAGACAGTGAGAATGAACCAGAGCATGACTCTGGTACATGCAATACCAGGGTTCAATCTCAGGACCTCACATTCATAAATCCAACTCTTTTCCATGAAGCCATCTCCTAGTTTGTATTTTAACAGAATTTAAAGACTAAAACTGAAAGCAAGTACGAAGAAGCATTGGTGGTCCATGTATTGGAGCAGATGGAGGACTCTCGAAAGCCTAAAAGGATGGAGTAATTTTATTGGTGATGAAATGTACTAATGTAAGGGTCTTATGATTACTATCATCATAATAATAAAATATAAAGACTGGAAAAATAATTTTGGAAGTTTCAACTGATAGAGATATGAAAATACAGCGGGATTGGTAGTATAATTATAGAGTCTAAAAATGAGAATAAGGAATCCTACAATGGCAACTGGAAGTCAAACTAAGTACCAAGATATAGAAAGGACAGGTCACTATGCCAGCACATTGACAGTACTATTATTATGGCTTCTGTGTTCTCAGTCCAGGATCAAAATAGTGGACACGTGGCCGGATAACAAAACAGAAGGCCTCAGAGAAGGGCAGTTCCCAGAAGATCTTGGACATATGACTTCTACAAGTATGTGGAGAAGAGAGTGACTTGAATTTATAGAACTTGGGTGATTGGTGGTAGTGCTGCCATTGGTAGAAACAGAAAATCTGGGGTCATAGTGGTGGCACACTTTCTTGAGCATACATGTTATCATATCCAATGGCCAGGGTTCAAGCCCCTGGTTCCTCCCTGCAGGAGGGAAGTTTAAGGAGCAGTGAAGCTGGTCTTCAGGTGTCTTTCTTTTTCTGTTTCACCCCTCTCCTTTTAATTTCTGTCAGCCTTATTAAATTAAAAAAGAAAGAAAGAAAGGAAAACATAAAGGAAAAAATGTCTGCTGTACCTTGCTGTACAGGCCTGGTGACAAATCTAGTAGAAAAAAAAGAAAGGAAGAAAGAAAGAAAGAAAGAAAGAAAGAAAGAAAGAAAGAAAGGAAGAAAGAAAGAAAGAAAAGGAAATCTAGAGAAGAAGATTGCCTGGATGGACAGATTTGATGTATCACATTATCCATATTGCTATAACTCATGTTGGCCAGACTGGCAGAGATCTAAGGCAGGAAGGTAGAGGAGCAGAAAGCTGATCTATCATTAGGCAGAGTGTGATTTGTAGTTAGGATCCACTGACCTAAGAATGGATATAACAGTGGAGTCAAGAAAGAGAATATACAAAATCTCTGTAAATTCCACCTTAAGAGGTGACTTCAAAAAGGGAGAGAGAGAAAGAGAGGGGGGGAGGGAGAGAACAAGAAAAGAGACAGGCAATCAGTCTATGAAACAAAAAATAGAGAAAACTAGTTGGGAGAATTCAGGAAGAAAGTTAGAATGTACTCTGATGAATACTTGAGGGAATTTGTTGAGAAGCACCAGATAAGAAGGTCCTGGTCTATTTGAGAAAGTTTAACCTTAATCAAGTGGAATTTTTTAAAATATTTTTTTATATTTATTTTTATTTATTTATTCCCTTTTGTTGCCCTTGTTGTTTTATTGTTGTAGTTATTATTGTTGTCATTGTTGTTGGATAGGACAGAGAGAAATGGAGAGGGGAGGGGGAAGACAGAGAGAAGGAGAGAAAGATAGACACCTGCAGACCTGTTTCACCGCTTGTGAATCGGCACCCCTGCAGGTGGGGAGCCAGGGCTTGAACCAGGATCCTTATGCGGGTCCTTGTGCTTAGCGCCACCTGCGCTTAACCCGCTGCGCTACAGCCCGACTCCCTCAAGTGGAATTTTTATTGGCAACTTGCTTCCAAGAGCTTTTAAATATTGCAAAGGATTTGCATTAAATAGCGGTTAATCTCCCTTCAACTTTGAGTTCCTTTGAATAGTCACAAAGTGACTGCACTATCTTTCGCAAGCTTGAGGATATAAAGTATGGGTCTAGGATGGACATTCCATTGGTCAAACACTGGTCCTGTTTGTGGGCTGCAATGGCAGACAGAACTTCAGAGAGAATTAATGGATGATAGCTAAGGTTAAACCTTACTGTTTCTACTGTTTGACAAGTGACAATAGGTGCTTACACTCAATATACCTGCTTCTTCTTCTTCTTCTAGCGTTTGCCAATATACCTGCTAGTAGAGTAGAAATCCTATGACAAAATGGTGCCAAGAGTCAAAACTACATCTCTTGAGCCTGAAGTTCAATAAGGAGAGACAGGGATAAGACTGGAATAAAAATCTACTGTATCAGACCCTAAGTTTGAGCTGAGTGTGCAACTCATGAGATATTTTCTGTGAAGGAACGTTGTACTTGGCTATACACTTTTGTTGAATAATCCATTGCAAAATAGTAGCACTTAATGAGAGCTTCAAACATAGCCTAGGTATGAACCAATGAATAAATATATGAAGTCCATGACAGTGCCTATGATATAACAGTGGGGAAAAATTTATATTGTGAATCAGATTGGGTCTGCCTGCAAACATTTCCTTGCCTTTTGATCATGATGATGATGACTCTGATAAGCATTCCTAATTGGCAGCTTTTAATTTGTTCATGGGAGATGGAAAGAGAGAGAGAGAAATAGAGCATTAGTTTGGCACATGAGATGCTGGGGAGTCAAACTCAGAACCTCTTGTTTAGGAGTCTTGCTTTACCCACTGTGCCACATGCTGGGCTGTCTAATGTTTTCATTTATCAGGTGGCTCACTAGTTCCTACATGCCAAGAGTTGATCTGGTTTGGGTTGCATGGGTGGGTGATGTGTGTCTTGCCCCTGAGAACTCTGAGTCACAGATTCAACTGCTTCTGGTATGATTTAAAAAAATTATTATTTGTTTTTATTTATTTTCTCTTTTGTTGTCCTTATTTTATTGTTGTTGTAGTTATTATTGTTGTTGTTGATGTCGTCGTTGTTGGCTAGGACAGAGAGAAATGGAGAGAGGAGGGGAAGACAGAGAAGGGGAGAGAAAGACACCTGAGGACCTGCTTCACTGCCTGTGAAGCGATCCCCCTGCAGGTGGGGAGCTAGGGCTTCAACCGGGATCCTTACGCTGGTCCTTGCGATTCATGCAATGTGCACTTAATCTGCTGTGCTACCACCTAACTCCCAGTATATATATATATTTTTTTTTTTTTTTCCTGCAACACTCCTGTCACAGTGAGGACACCAGTTGCATGGAAGTTGAGCACAGAAATGAAGGACCTAGGGACACACAGTGTAGGAAATTCACAATTAGGAAAGTATCATCCAGTCTACCAGGCTCTAGTTCATTCTATTATTAATAGAAAGAAGCAGCCATTTTTGGTTACTTCCATGTAACTGACTGCCTTGAATGCTTGCTATATATCAATCCTCAGAGCAGTACTCTGAGATAGATATTATATTTCCTTATTACACGAAGAGGACACTAAGGTTAAGGCAGGCTAAGCCACTCGCGTGACATCATTTGATAATATTGTAATTCCCCCTGGACCACAGAGGATATCATCCAAGGCCTCTAGTGGAAGCTCCAGATGCAGATACAACTGAACCTTGTATGTACTATGGCTGTTCCTATAGTGGAGTTCACTTGCAAATTAGCTATACTAAGACACAGTATGATCCAGTTTCTTTATAAATTAGGTGTAGTACGAGGTTAACAACAATAACTGATAATGAAATAAGATAATTCTTATAATCTATGATAAAGATCTATGATATGAATGTGATCTATGATATGAATGTGATCTTTCTCAAAATATCTTTCTGTGCATACTATCCCCAGATCATAGTTGACTACCAGCAATTGAAACCGGAGAAAGCAAAGCTTTCTGCATAAAGGGAGACCACTTCAAATGCCAGAGTCAGGACTTGAAAGTAGAGGAGTGTCTCAGATTGCCTTATACTTAAGCCCTACTCCATACTAATGATATATTCTGTAATCATACAATATAGTTCATAATGTGTTATCTGGGCCATTTTCCAGGTTTATAGACTTCTCCTAAGTCCGTAGAATTCTCTCTTTACTCCTCCTCCATATTTCTGCAATAACTTTCTGAGAAGAAGCATCTGTTTTCACTACTCAATAAGAGGCACATAGTAGGTTCGCCAATGGATACTGTAGAATGAATGTGTTGATTTGAATCATGTCACCACATTGAGTAGGGGAAAGAGAAAAGAAATGTATTTTAATTCCAGAGTTGGGAGAAAGCAAGACAGGATGTGTTAAGGCTTTCCTCAAGCCTGCTTGGGGCAGAGGTGTAAATATTAGCCAAAGAGATGTTTGCATCACATATGTTCATGTGTTTGCTAGTGTCTCTGAGACATACTAAAGCAGTAGACTAGCCACATGAACTATTTTACCTGCCTGGGAACAGCTTCTCCCTCTCCCTCTCCCTCTCCCTCTCCCTCTCCCTCTCCCTCTCCCTCTCCCTCTCCCTCTCCCTCTCCCTCTCCCTCTCCCTCTCCCTCTTCCTTCTCCCTCTCCCTCTCCCTCTTCCTTCTCCCTCTCCCTCTCCCTCTTCCTTCTCCCTCTCCCTCTCCCTCTCCCTCTCCCTCTCCCTCTCCCTCTCCCTCTCCTTCTCCATCTCCTCCTCCTCCTTCTTCCTCTTCCTCCTCCCCTCATCCTCCATCTTTCTCTTCCTCCTCTTCCTCCAATTCTTCTTCTACTCCTTCTCCTCCTCCTCCTCCTCCTCCTCCTCCTTCTTCCCCCTCTTCTTCATCTTCTCCTCCTCTTCCTTTTTCTACTCCTTCTTTGCTTCCAGGGTTATCAGTGGGGCTCAATGCCTGTACTATGAATCCACAGCTTCCTTCCTGTTGGCCATTCCCCTCCCTTTTTTCCTATTTTATTTGCTAAAACAGAGATAAATTGAGGGTAGAGAGGGAGAAAGAGGATAGACATCTGTAGATCTGCTTCACCACTTACAAAGCATCCTTGCTGAAGGTAGGGAGCAGGGATTTGAACCTGGGTCTTTTTGTATGGTACTATGTGTGTTTAACTGGCTGTCCCACTGTCCATCTTGGAAAGCAGCATCTTTATTTAACATGGAAAGCTTTGTTTCTGAAAGGATTCATTTCCTGAATTCTATAAAGAAATATCCTCTCTCCCTCCAACCTTCCCTCATTCTCTTTCCCTCTCTCCCTCCTTCTCTCCCTCCCTCCCTCCTTTCCTTCCTTCCTTCCTTCCTTCCTTCCTTCCTTCCTTCCTTCCTTCCTCTCCATTTCCCTGGAGGTCAGGCCTATATCTTTTCCTGTTTGAACATTAACAATACCCACAGATAAGAAGTCCATAACCTGATCGTGTCTCGAAGGAACTGGGTTCCACATGAGATAAGGGAGTAATATAACTGGATTAATGACTATCCCTGTCCCCATGGTTACCAGATTCTGCCTGTTAAAAAAGGTCTCTACTGGGAGTCGAGTGGTAGTGCAGTGCATTAAAGCACACATGGCGCAAAGTGCAACAACTAACATAAGGATCCTGGTTAGAGCCCCCGGCTCCCCACCTGCAGGGGAGTCGCTTCACAAGCAGTGAAGCAGGTCTGCAGGTGTCTATCTTTCTCTCCCCCTCTCTGTCTTCTCCTCCTCTCTCCATTACTCTCTGTCCTATCCAACAATAATTACAGTAAGAATAACCACAACAATAAAACAGCAAGGGCAACAAAAGGGAATAAGTAAATAAATAAATAAATAATTTTTTTTAAAAAGGTCTCTATTATCTGGCACCTCATGCTTTGCTGGTAGTGTCATGCTAGTGTCAATACCTACAGGATGCCAAAATGATACCAGCCTTCTCACAAAATGCTCAAGAGTCTCTAGTTATACTTGCAGGTTTTTATTTCTAGCAGTCCTATGGACTATTAAGAATTTCCTAGAAATAAGTAAGGAGGTAAAGGACAACTATAGAATGGTTTCACTCCTATGTAGACTATAGAGAATTGAGGGGCCAGGTAGTGGCACACCCAGTTAAGCACACATAATATGAAGCACAAGGACCTGCACAAGGATCCGGGCTCTAGCCCCCATTTCCCACCTGCAGGGAGTCCACTTCATAAGCAGTGAAGCAGGTCCTCCCCCTCTCAATTTCTCTCTGTCTTATGAAATAAATGGAAAAAATGGCCAACAGGGGCAGTGGATTCATAGTGCAGGCAATGAGCCCCAGTGATAACCCTGGGGGGGGGGGAAACAACACACAGAGGAGAACTGGACACATGAATATAAAAATAAAAATTCAACCTATACTTAAGACTGTGGGAGAACTATCGTGGCTATCTATGGGGGTGGGGACACAGACCTTTGGTGACAGGAGTGGTGAGAAAATCTTCTCCTAATGAAAAGATGAAAGAAAGAAAGAAAGAAAGAAAGAAAGAAAGAAAGAAAGAAAGAAAGGGCTAGATGGTGGCTCACCTGGTTGAGTGCAGATGTTACAGTGCACAACGACCCAGGTTCAAACCCCTGGTCCCCAAATGCAGGGGGAAAGCTTTGCGAGTGGTGAAGCAGGGCTGCAGGTGTCTCTCTATCTCTCTCCCTTCCTATTACCCCCTTCCCTCTCGATTTCTGGCTGTTTCTATCCAATAAATAAATAAAGATAAAAATATTTTTAAAAAAAGAAAGGAAGGAAGGAAGGAAGGAAAGAAGGAAGGAAGGAAGAAGGAAGAAAGACAGACACAGAAAACTGAAATGTGGGGGCAGGCGGTGGAGCACCTGGTTGAGAGCACTTGTTATGGTGCCTGCAGGGAAAAGCTTTTTGAGTGGTGAAGCATGCTGCAAGTATCTTTCTGTTTCTCTCCTTCTCTATAAATCCCTTCCCTCTTGATTTCTGGCTGTTTCTATTCAGTAAATAAATAAAGATAGTTTAAAAAACTAAAAAAATAAAGCTGAGAAATTTTATACACGTACCAAACAACTGTACTTACTGTAAGCCATTAATCTCTCTAATAAAAAAGAGAACTTCCTAAAATGATGCATTTGGTGTGGTCATTAGCCACTAAGTATCAGGTATATTTTTTATTAAGGGAGAAACAAACATACTGGAGGGGAGAGAGTGTCAGTGGCCTCCCCTGTACAGAGAGTAGACAGCCCATCTACAAACTCAAGCTTCAGTTTCCTTGTTCTTTTTTTTTTTTTCCAGAGAGAAATTGAGAGGGGAAGGAAGATAGAGTAGGAAAGAGAAAGGTAGACACCTGCAGACTTGCTTCACTGCTTATGAAGTGTCCCCCCTGCATGTGGGGAGCGGGGGTTCGAACCTGGATCCTTATGTGGGTCCTTGCACTTAGTACTATGTGTGCTTAACCTGGTGCACGGCTGCCCAGCCCCCCAGTTCCCTCATTCTTACTGCAAGATGCCTCATGCTCCCTGGCTCTTCTTCTTTGCACAAGTATTTATTTTTTTATTTTTTATTCTTTATATTTATTTATTTTCTCTTTTGTTGTCCTTTATTGTTGTGTTAGTTATTATTGATGTCGTCGTTGTTAGATAAGACAGAGAGAAATGGAGAGAGGAGGGAAAGACAAAGAGGGGGAGAGAAAGATAGACACCTGCAGACCTGCTTTACCGACTGTGAAGTGACTCCCCTGCAGGTGGGGAGCTGGGGGCTCGAACCAGGATCCTTCCACCGGTCCTTGTGCTTCACACCACATGCGCTTAACCCACTATGCTACCACCCAACTCCCAAGTATTTATTTTTTAATGAGAGGCATACAGAGAAAGATGCAGATGGAGATACCAGAATATAGCTCAACTCTGGTTTATGGTGGTATTGGGAGTTGAACCTGAAATGACAGTGTCTCGGGCATGAAAAGCTATTGCTGAACCACGATGCTGTCTCCCCAGTCCACTCCTGGTTTCTTCTGACCACTGATGATGGGATGTTCAGTGATGAGGATGGAGAGCTTGGCCTTTCAGTCAGACAAAACTGGGCTGAAGTTGTAGCTCAACTCCTGTGCACAGCTCCCAGTGACCCACTCTCTGGAGTTGGGGGGCTCCAGAACGTGTGCCTTTGCTAGTTCATCAATTGTTGCTTCTCTGAGTGGAGTAGATTAGCTGAGCAAAGCCTAATGGGATTGGGCAGTTAATAGTTTCACAATCTTGCATTTTCCACACCGGGAGAATTGTGGGGAGAGGCCTGGCGTCCCTAGTATCAGAGTCCCAGAGGAATCTTCTTTAGTTAACATCATCATGACAATGTGTATAAAATATTTGACTGTAGGGAAGAAATTTATGGGCCTGTCCACTGCATCTGTGGTCACTTAATGTCTGAGTGTGTAGCAAGAGGTAGCATTGCTTTTGTTTAAAATCCTTGCGCTTTAATTTGCATTCAGGGAAAGTTTGGGGAATTGTTGAGGGCCACTGCAAACAAGAAACTGACATGCCAGGGTGGTCGATGTGTTTGCAAGAGTGCCAGGCTATTAATCATAAAAGAGCAAAACAGGGCACTTTTATTTATAGCAAACTGTTGCTAACCAGATAATAAAGACCCTTTTCAGAGCTTGCTTTTTTTTTTTTCATGGAAAAGTGCTGGGTTTGTACAACAGATTTCCAGATGAAATAAAAATGCTATAAAAGTAGGAGCCCTGGGTATTTGTGATTTTCCTACCCCAGCATCAGCCAGCTCAGTCCTTACAAGACAGTGCCCAGAGCGCAGTGCAGCCCAGCGGGTGAAGGAGGTTCTTTTGGACTAGAAAGGAGTGTGATTACCCAGGGAAACCTGTACTGGCTGTTTTGGCTTCTGCTGCTGGCTAGCTGGTAAGGCCTGGCCATATACTTGAGGGTTGTCTGTGACTACCACACAGTGAACTTCCATGTCTTGGCCCCTCCACTAATCACCGATGTGAAGCAAAGACAGAGTGAAAGAGAAAACAACACTAGAGCTTCCTTCCATGCAGTGGGCATCAGGCTCAAACCTGGGGCACATGCCCGGCAAAGCAGTGCTCACTATCCAAGTGAGTTGCCTCACCAGCCCAGGTTGCCTTATTTTTACCACAAGGATCCCAAGAGGTGACTAATGAGACTGGCTTTCTGTAGTACCCAGGAAAGTAGGCACCTGCAGTGAGCATGAAAACCAGATTTCTCTCAGCCTTGCAGTGAGACAGCACTGGGAACAGCAGGCAAGCTGAGGTGTATGTTTGCAACCCCTGATATTGCTCCTGACCCTGAGCTGAGCACAGAGTGGGCTTCCAGCCTGGAGCCAGCAGAACCCCTCAGAAGCTCCTTCCTGGGTTACTGCACCTGCAGGGAGGGCCCTGCTGGGTGGCCACTCGGAGGGAGTAATTTCTGGAATAAAATGCTAATGAGCAGATGCTCGTGATTCACTCCCCTTTTCTGTTGCCTGTGGAGCCTAGGCTGCATTTGTTGGGAAAGATAATTATATCGTAATTAGATGGTGACTGTTAATATTTGATTCAGAGCCCTACACAACAATAGAGGAAGTTGGCTGTGAAGTCCAGCTGTAGATTCTTACCATTGTCTGAAGTCTGGGCCCCACTCAGGACATGGGCTGGAGTACCCTCAAACAAGCTGTTTGTTAACCAGGAGTTCAGTGGTACCTGTCGTGTGTCTTAGCTTATTAATACTAGATTATGGGGTTACTGCTTATTTGTTTCCTCCAAAAGTGGGTAAAATGTGGCTGTGTGGTGGTGCACCTGTTACAATATATTTGTGATAATGATCAAGGGTCTGGGTTTAAGCCCCCAGTCCCCATCTGCATGGGGGAAGCTTCATGAGTGGTGAAGCTGTGTTGCAGGTATCTCTCTGTTTCTCTTCATCTCTCCCTCCCCTCTTGATTTCTCTCTGTTTCTATACAATGCATAAATAAAATGTTTTTGGAAAAGTGGATAAAAGGCTGGGAAGACAGCATAATTGTTATGCAAAGGATTCTCATACCTGAGGCTCTGAAGTCCTAGGTTCAATTCTCTGCACCACCACGAGCCAGAGCTGAGCAGTACTCTGGTCTGTCTTTCACTCTTTCCTTCTCTCTCTGTCCCTCCCTCTTTCTCTGCCTCTCCTTATATCTCTTTCTCATTAAAATAAAATACAAAAAAAATGCTCACTTTGGCAGCACATAAACTAAAGTTGGAAAGATACAGAGAAGATTAGCATGGCCCCATGTGCAAGGATGACATGCAAATTCATGACATGTTCCATACATATTTTTAAATTTTTATTTATTATTATTGTTGTTATTATTACCAGAGGACTGCTCAGTATTAGCTTATGGTGGTGTGGGGATTGAACCTGGAACTTCGGAACCTCAAAAATTATTCTCTTTGCATTATCCCACCCTGATTTTCATATTTTTAAAATATATGGGCCCTAGCTCAGATCAATAGGGTAAACAGTCAGTGGTATTTATATACTTTCTTCATGTTTGGGAGCAGCATCCAGTGCCCCAATTCAGCTTTCTAGCTCTATTCTAAACCCTGACACCATCTTCCCGGATAATATTAGTGTACCTGCCTGTTAGCTATCAGCCTCAGGCAAAAATTACTAAGTCATGGCCCCCTTGGAACATACATAAAATAGACTTCCTAGCTTCTTTCCACACAAAGACCCCTAGTTTCATCTGTTCTATTCTTAACTTTGGGTTCCTGTTTATTAAACAATTTGCTCTGCTTTATATCTTAATGCTTTTCAGTCACCAAGTTGCAGATGCTGTCATGACTCCAATTTGACTTCCCTGGACATGATAATGTATATGCTCTACCAGGTGTGCCTCTACCCAGCACCTGCACCCTTATATTCAGAGCAGCAATATTCACATTAGCCAAGACATGACAAAAACCTGAAGACCCATCTACATATGTTTTCAGAAAAAAAGTTGTGCTTTGTACACTTAGTGGAATATTAAAGTGACTTCTTCTTCTAGTGTTTGCCCTTCTTCCGTAGCCAGTCAACAGCGTCAGGTTGAGCTTGATGTAAAGTTTCGAGACCTCCTTTGAATCTGGAGAGGTGGCAGTCGTTGACTATGTGGGTCATAGTCTGTCTGTAGCCACAGGGGCAGTTAGGGTCGTCTCTGGCTCCCCAGCGATAGAACATAGCGCGCACCGGCCATGGCCTGTTGTTCGATAGTGATTGAGGAGGGCCCAATCATAACGTGCTAGGTCAAAGTGACTAAAAAGCAAAATCTTGCCTTTTGTGACAATGTGGTCAGACCTAGAGGTGATTATGCTAATGAAAAGAAGTTAGAAAATAAAAGACAAATACTGAATGGTTCATTTCATATGTGCTATATACACATGTATACACACATATGTGGGAAGGAGATGGAAAGGGAGGGGGCAGAACTAAGCTGCAACGCCACTCCACTGTTCAAGAAGCTTCCACTGTTCAAGCAGCTGGGGCCTTGCACCCGGGTCCTAGTGCTCAGTAACGTGTACACTCTACCGAATGAGCCACTCCCCCAAGGATATTTTTAAATAGTAGACTGTTGCCAAGGTGTTTTGGTGATTCTGCATGATTTGTATTTCCTTCTCCTCCTCTTACTCCTTTTCCTTCTCTTCCTCTTCCTCCTCCTCCTTTTCTTTTGTCTCCTCCTTCTCCTCCTCATCCTCCTCCTCTCCTTCTTCTGGTTCTCACTTTCTTTTTATCATTTTATTGAAGGGTTAATGGTTTACAATACAGTTGTGGACACATGGGTACAGTTTCTCATCTCCCTGTGAAAGGAGTCTACAGAATAACTTCATCCCCGACATAAGTCCTTTCCCACCATCCTGCACCCTGACCCCAAGGCAGTCTCCACCCCTCGCCTTGATTTCTTTCCTCAGGGTCCTTTGCTTTGATGCAATACACCACACCTAGTCCAACTCTTGCTTTGTTTTTTTTTTTTTTTTCCTGTTCTGTCTTTGTTTGAGTTCCACCTGTAAGTGAGAGCTATTCTTTTAAGGGAGCCTATATAACTAAGAATCTCAGAAGACAGCACAAGGGAATTGATTTGATTATCTGGTATCACAATCACAACTGCCTCTAGGGCAGAGGTCAAGCGAGTTCATATGAATGATTCAAGCTCCCAATGCTCCTTTACTGTAACTCAAATGACTGATGAGGAGGCATTGCCTGCCCTGCAGGTGTGGGGCCTGAAGAGCTGAGATGCTGATACTCTGGAACCACTGCTACCGCTACTGAAATTACTTTGAGTAATAATGTTTCTTGTCCCTGTTCCAGGAATCTTGGGCCTTTTGCTAACTTTCATGAACCTGTGGTAGATCGATTGGTTAGCTTGCACATGTAGCAAATTTTAGAGCCTTATGATTCCTGAGAATAATATTATCCTCACCTTCCTAATTAAAATTAGATTGATTTAGGATTTATGTGTATAAGCCTCACTGCACCCACCATCAATGTCCTAGAGCCACCACCATTATCAAATTAGCTCCCTCTGCCCTTCCTCCTTACTCCAGTAACCTCTGTGTGTGTGATTCTTTTTAGAGTCTGTTATTTTTGTTGTCTCTCTACCACTCCCTCTCACTCTTTTTCTCCTTCTCCCTTTCCCTTTCCCTTTCCCTTTTCCTCTCCACTCCCCTCCCTACCTCTTTAGTACTCACTCTTTCTCTTCCTCTGTCAATAAGAAAATGACCACCAAAAACGGTGGAGCCACACAGGAACTGAATCCCAGTGGTGGCAAAAATAAGAGAGGGAAGCCTCCTGGTGGTGACTCACCTGGTTCAGCACGCAAGTCACCATGTGCAAGGAACTGGGTTCAATCCCCAGTCATCACTTGCAGAGGGGAAACTTCGAAATTGGTGGGGCAGTACTGTAAGTATCTCTCCTCTCTTTCTTCAATTGCAGACATTGTGGTTGGGCCATGCGGGCAGAGTCTCAGTGATCACCTGGGTGGCAAATATAGGAGCAGTGCTATGCGCATGCGCTTGCTCCGTCCTTGTATTCTTATAAGAAAGGTAAGATAAGGAGGTCGGGCGGTAGCACAGCAGGTTAAGCACACCTGGCACAAAATGCAAAGACCAGAGTAAGGATCCTGGGTTTGAGCCCCGGCTCCCCACCTGGAGGGGAGTCACTTCACAGGCAGTGAAGCAGGTCTGCAGGTGTCTATCTTTCTCTCCCCCTCTCTGTCTTTCCCCTCCTTTCTCCATTTCTTTCTGCCCTATCCAACAAAGAACGACATCATCAACAACAATAATAACCACAACAAGGCTACAACAAAAGGGGGAAAAATGGCCTCCAGGAACAATGGATTCCTGGTGCAGGCACTGAGCACCAGCAATAACCCTAGAGGCAAATAAATAAATAAATAAATAAATAGAAAGGTAAGATAAGTAATTGGATTGGAAGGTAGCTCACTGACAGAGCTTATATGTAGGACACCGATTTAAATTTCCAGCACTGTGTTGAACTATCGGGGTGGGGGTGGGGGGCGCGATAACACAGTGGTTAAAGTTAATGTTTTATTTTGTGTGAGTCCCTGGATTCAATCCCCAGCACTACAAGAAAGCATCAAAGGAACTCTATGATTGGAGAAGCAGTGTGTTAATGTCTTTCTCTCCTCTTTTTCAAAATAAAGAATAAGACTTAGAATGGAGAGGCTACTCAGTGATATTATACTTGTGCAACATCCTGAGTTCATTCCCCTTAACTGCATTAAAAAATATCTTAGCTGCCAAAATTAGACCATGATACAGTAATTATTATACTAATTGTCACTATTGTATATGTTGAGTTAATATAGCTACACAATTCCAAATGCTTTTTTGGGGGGTTGTTTTCTTTGGAGAAGGTGGGGATAGGGGCCAAAATCTTTACAGGCAAAGGCTTAGCACAGTACCTCAGGCACGGTGTCTACTCTAGTTTGGAGAGAGAAACACAGAGAGAGAGAGAAACAGAGAGAGAGAGAGAGAGAGAGGGGGAGAGAGAGAGAGATGGATGGGGGGTTTTGATAAAAGTCAAAGAAAAGGGCTGCGGGGTGACTCACCTGGTTGAGTGTACATACACATGCTATGATCACAAGGACCCAGGTTTGAGCTCTCAGTCCCCACCTGAAGGGGGAAAATACTTTGTGTGGTAAACTGTGCTGCAGATGTCTCTTTGTCTCTCTTCCTCTCTATCTCTCTTTCTTTCTTGACTGCTGATTGTATCTATCCTATAAAGATAATATTTTTTTAAAAAAGCTAAATAAAATTTGATAAGAATACATAGAAATACTTTCCATTAAATTTCCATGATCTCTGTCTTATGTTTTAAACTCCCCTTTCTTTCTTCCTTCCTTCCTTTCTTTCTTTCTTTCTTTCTTTCTTTCTTTCTTTCTTTCTTTCTCTCAGTTAAAGAATCAAGAGTTTCCCCTTGAAAGCTATAGAGGATTTTAGGAAGATTTGTGCAGCCAGTTTCATTTCCCAGGATAAAGCTGATGAAGTTATCTGTGATTCTAACAGCTTTTCAGATTTTAAAAGATTAAATTCCATATACCCAGGCCAGTAATAGCTTTAAAAACCCCCTGTTCCTGAGTGATTTTTCTGGTCTATTTTTAGCTAACTTCAGAAGTATAGATGCAGTATTTTTAAAAATAGAGGTAAGACTTGCTAATGAGAATTTAAAGTAGGGAGCTTAGTGGGATTAGTTTGAAGCAGAATGGATCTTTTATTCTTTCACATTTAATGTTTAATGGTGAACAGAGAGCCATGCAGGGAAGACTGGGATGTGTTACTAAAACTGTAACATATAAAAATATTTTCGTCTAACATTCAGCTTTTTCAAATATGTACGAGCAGAAATTTAGGATGTTGCACAGGAAAGTACCAATAAGTTACTGACAGTTCAGTTCTTCATAGTGAAAATTTACTATTAAAATTTTTTCCAGATACGTTGTCTTTGATAATCTTTGTGATTCATCCAATTTAAAGTTCAAGTAGACAATAGAATGGAAATAATGTTCTTAGGCATATATCAAAATAAAACACTCCAGTACCCAATCTAGTCTTTCATCTACTTTTTTCTTTGAAGTTGGCATGCTAACCTATGTTTCTGTTAACTCTAAAGGGAAAACAGTTTCAGCTGATTTTTGCTTTCCAAAATGGTGAGCAGATAAATATTAAGAGTGGCAGTTCTCTTCGTATCAAGAAATTTTATAGATGGTCTCTATAAGTGATTAGCTCAAAGGAGTTTCTTTCTTTCCTTCCTTTCTTTCTCTCTTCTTTTTTATTCACAAAACCCTCTATTGACTGAAAATTCTATGTAAAATTTATGTGAAATATAGGAACTGCTATATTTGTGGAAAGAGAAGCAACCTCAGTCTGCATTTCAAGAAGTGATACATGAATTGGAAGCAAAAAAAAAAAAAAAAATCAAATGTGGAGAATGCTGACAGAGGGACCAGATTAGTTACTAGAAAGACAAAGGATGGATATAGACAAGAGGGCCTGAGGGGGGACAGCAAAAGAGAAGAGACAGTCAGACATAACAAATGTACCCTAACCATGAAAATACTTAAGTAATGGAAAAAATATCAGAAAAGATTTTAGGCAAGGAATTTCAGAGTACCCACCATTTCATAGCCAGGAAAATGGTCTAAAGGGAGGGATTCAGTTTAATGGAAAAAACATGACTTAAGAAGTAATTTTCCAAATGAGGTAAGTTAGATGAGTCAGGAGGAAAGACACCCATACTCACAGAAGAACCTGCTGGACACAAAGTCAACTACTTCCTTGGGGTCTAACTAGTACTCAAGAACTGGAAGGTACCAATTGGAATCAAATTGGAGACTGAAATACTCCTTACATGACCCTGAGCTTCGTTAGGCTCCATCATGCACCTGATGCTATGACAATTCTGCTTGTCATACAATGGGCTTGTATGGCTAGAAAAGAGAAGGACTTCAGATTTCAGGAAAATTTACTTATTTATGAAAACTTCCTTCTATTCTAACTCTATAATGAATAATAATTAACCTTCCTGTCCCAAGAACACTGTACCTATTCCAGACACACCTCATATCATCTGGACCCCTGAAAACTGACAATAGGTTAATAAGTCTTCACTAGGCTCATATTCCCCTCTGAATCTACACTTTCATTTTTTGCCTGCCTTGGCCAATAGCCAATGTCAACCTATCAACCTGGAAGGTGGGAGATATTTTTGTTGAAGTCTTTCTTAGTTATCTCTCTTTTTTTTTTTTTTAATTTTTTATTTAAGAAAGGATTAGTGAACAAAAGCATAAGGTAGGAGGGGTACAACTCCACACAATTCCCAACACCCAATCCCCATAACCCACCCCCTCCCATGGTAGCTTTCCCATTCTCTATCCCTCTGGGAGCATGGACCCAGGGTCGTTGAGGGTTGCAGAAGGTAGAAGGTCTGGCTTCTGTAATTGCTTCCCCGCTGAACATGGGCGTTGACTGGTCGGTCCATACCCCCAGTCTGCCTCTCTCTTTCCCTAGTAGGGTGTGACTCTGGGGAAGCTGAGCTCCAGGACACATTGGTGGGGTCTTCAATCCAGGGAAGCCTAGCCAGCATCCTGGTGGCATCTGGAACCTGGTGATTGAAAAGAGAGTTAACATATGAAGCCAAACAATTTGTTGAGCAATCATGGATCCCAAGCTTGGAATAGTGGAGAGGAAGTGTTAGGGAGGTACTCACTGCAAACTCTAGTGTAGTCCTGCTTTCAGGTATATATTTTGCAGTAGTTTATGGATACGTGTGCACATAAGCTCTCTCTCACAGAAACTGGTGTATATCTAGGTTATGGGACTTTGTTAGAAAGTGAACTACCTGAGATGAAATTAGAGTGTACTATTAAAGGAAAGGTCTCACCCAAGTAATGAAGCTGAAGTTATCTCTCTTAACAGTAGCTTTTACCTCATACTGTTAGTGCTGGAATAAAAAGTAAGACCAGGGTGGATACAAGTTTTGGGAAAAAGAAGCTGAAAAACCATTTTTAATCTGGGGCCTGGCAGTGGCAAACCTGGTTAAATGCACATAATACCAAGCTTAATGACCCAGATTCAGAGCTGTCCAGGGTCTGTCTCATCAGCTCTTAAGCAGGTCTGTAGGTGCCATTCTTTGTCTCCCTCTCTCTATTTTCCTGCCCTCTCTCAATGTCTCTGTCCTAATTAAAAAAACATTTTTTTTTTTAGAAGAAAAGGCCTCCAGGAGCAATGGATTCATAGTTCTAGCACCGAGCCCCAGTGATAATCCCTGTAGCAATAAAAAACTAAAAACAAAACAAAACTGAACAAAAAACATTTTAACTCTCACTAACAAAAAGAAGTAAAAAATTACAAGTGCAAAAATAATATTTTGATAATGAGAAATAAATGTCAACAGATTTTGTGAAGTTGAAAGATATTCCTATCTAGGAAAATAAATTTCCTTTTAAAAAATATTTATGTATTGGATAGAGACAGAGAGAAATTGGAAGTGAAGGGGGAGATAGAGAGGGGAAGGGAGACATCTGCAGCCCTGCCTCACAAAGCTTTCCTCTTGCAAGTGAGGACCAGGGGCGCGAACCCAGGTTCTTGAGAATTGTAACACACGTGCACTCAATCAGGTGTGCCAACACCTGGCCCTGGAAAATAAATTTTTACTTCTTGTCATAACTTTATCCTATTTGTTCCCTGCATTGCCTGACTATTACTCCAATGTTGTGGTCCTATTTGTACAGAGATATTAGAGATGCAACTTAGTCTTATTTCTGATTGATTCCTATTTTTGTTTATTATAGATGGTTATGATGCATAAATCATATGACTCTACACATGGACAAGCCCCACTGTTCCATGTGGGGAAGGCTGGAATATGCTACTAAAACTGTGACATATAAAAATATTCCATTGCATACCAACACAAGCCCATAAACCCAGGAAATCTGGTGAATATTCTTGTGCAGTTCTTGTCAAAAAAAAAAAAAAAAAAAAGAAAGAAAGAAAAGAAAAAGAAAACAGGAGAACAACACCATTTGCTAAAGAGACTCTCCTTTCCCCATTTAATAGTCTGGGCACCTTTGTCAAAGATTAGATGTCCATAGGTGTTGGGGCTTACTTCCAGGCTCTCATTTCTATTCCACTGGTCAGTGTGCCTATTTATGCTATAGTACCAAGTAGTTTTGATGACAACGTCCCTATTGAGATCTGGGAGTGTGATGCCTCCAGTTCTGTTCTTTCTTCTCAAGATTGTTTTGGCAATTCTAGGTCTTTTCTGGTTCTAGATAAACATTTGTAGCATTTGTTCTATTCTCCTAAAAAATGTGGTTGGGATGTTGATAAGGACAGCATTAAATTTGTATATGACTCTGGGTAGTATAGTCATTTTAATGATGTTAATTCTTCCAACCCATGAACGTGGACTATCTTTCTACTTCTTTGTGTCTTTTTCAGTTTCCTTGAGTAGTGACTCATAATTTTCAGTATACAAGTCTTTCACTTCTTTGGTTAGGTTTACTCATAGATACTTTATTGTTTTTGTTGCTATAGTAAAAGGAATTGATTTCTGGATTTCAGCTTCTTCTAAATTAGTGTTTGCATAGAGGAATGCCACTGATTTTTGAATGTTAATTTTGTAGCGTGAGACCTTACTGTATTTCCTGACAATTTCCAAAAGATTCCTGCTAGATTCTTTAGGGTTTTTTTTTTTATGTTTATCATGTCATCTGCAAATAGGGAGAGCTTAATTTCTTCTCTTCTAATCTGTGTGCCTTTAATTCTTTGCTCCTGCCTGATTGCTATGGCAAGAACTTCCAACACTATGTTAAATAGTAATGGTGATAGTGGGCAGTCATGTCTAGTATCTGATCTGAGGGAAAATGATTCCAGTTTTTCACTATTGAGTATGATGTTGGCTGTAGGTTTGCTATATAGAGACTCCACTATCTTGAGGAATTTTCCATCTATTACCATTTTCTGTAGCATTTTCATCATGAAGGGATTTTGTCAAAGGGTTTCTCTGCATCTATTGATATGACCATATGGTTTTTGGTCTTGCTTTTGTTGATGTGGTAGATCACGTTGATTGATTTATGTATATTAAACCAACCTTGCATGCCTGGGAGAAACTCCACTTGGTCATGATGAACAATCTTTTTAATATACTGCTGTATCTGGTTGGCTAGAATTTTGTTCAGTATTTTCACATCTATGTTCATAAGAGATATTGGTCTGTAGTTTTCTTTTTTGGTTGTGTCCCTGTCTGCTTTTGGTATCAAAGTGATGTTGGCTTCATAGAAGCTGGAAGGGAGTATTCCAGTGTCTTCAATCTTCTGGAAGACTTTGAAAAGTAGAGGTATTAGTTCTTTTTTGAAGGTTTTGTAGAATTCACTTGTAAAACCATCTGGTCCAGGACTTTTATTTTTAGGAAGGTTCTTGATAACTGTTTCAATTTCATTAGCTGTGATGGGCCTGTTCATATTATCTACTTCCTCTTTACTTAATTTTGGAAGCTGGTAGGTATCTAGGAAATTGTCCATTTCTTCCAGGTTCTCTAGCTTTGGTAGCATATAGCTGTTCATAGAAGCCTCACATGATACGTTGAATTTCTGTGGTTTCTGCTGTGATATCTCCTCTTTCATTTATGATCCGGTTTATTTGGGTCTTCTCCCTTTTTTGTTTTGTGAGTCTGGCTAAAGGTTTGTTGATTTTGTTCACTCTTTCTAAGAACCAATATTTACTTTCATTAATCTTTTGTATGGTTTTCTTATTTTCAATGTTATTGATTTCTTCCCTAATTTTAGTGATTTCGGTCCTTTTTGTTGCTTTAGGGTCCCTTTGTTCTTCTTCTTTTAGGTCTTAAGATGTGCAATCAGGGTGTTTATTAGTGTTTTTTCTTGTTTCCTAATGTGTGCTTGTATGGCTATGAACTTCCCTCTCAGTACTGCCTTAGCTGTGTCCCCAATATGTTGATAGCTTGTGTCTTCATTTTCACTGAACTCTCAAAATGTTTTGATTTCTTCCTTTATTTCCTCTTTGACCCAGTAGTTGTTAAGTAGTGTTCTGTTGACTTTCCACATTTTGGGACTATTACTAATCTTTTGTTGATTGTTAAGTGTTAGTTTAATTCCATTTTGGTTTGAGAAGATGCTTGTGATGATTTCAATGCTCTTGAATTTGCTGGTGCTGTCTTTGTGGCCTAACATATGGTATATCCTTGAAAATGACCCATGTGGACTTGAGTAAAATGTGTATTCCAGTTTCTTGGGATGAATGACTCTGAAAATGTCCAATAGTTCTAATTTATCTATCTCCTCATTTAGCTCCCTCATGTCTTTATTGATTTTCTGCCTGGATGATCTGTCAAGTTGAGAAAGTGGGGTGTATGACTGTGTTGCTGTTGATATATTGCTGTAGCTCTTTCAGTAGATGTTTGATGTATTTAGATGGCTTCTCATTGGGTGCATAGATGTTAATAATTGTTAAGTCCTCTTGATTGACTGATCCACTGAGCATTAAGTAGTGTCAATCCATATATTTTTAAATTTTATTTACTTTAAAGTCTATCATGTCAGATAGGAGAATAGTTGTTCCTGCTTTTTTTTGTGGGCCATTGGCCTGCATGATAGTTTTCCATCCTTTCACTTTGAGTCTGTGTCTGTTTTGTTGAGTTAGGTGGGTTTCCTTTAGACAGTATATTGTTGGGTTGTGTTTTCTGATCCATCTTACTACTCTGTGCCTTTTAAGGTGAATTCAGGCCATTGACATTTATTGATATCATAGACTGAAGATATTTTAACACTATTCTTGTAGAGTTTTAGAGTGCTTTGATATATGGCCTATTTATGGTGGTTTGACTGTTTATAGAAGACCTTTCAGAACTTCTTCCAGGGCAGGCCTATTGATAGTTGATTCTTTCAACTGTTGCTTGTTTGAGGAGGCTTTGATGCCTCCATCTAGTATGAATGACAATCTAGCAGGATACAGTAGTCTTGGTTGAAAGCCCTTCTCATTGAGCACTCGATAGATATCTTGCCATTCTCTTCTGGCCTGTAGTGTTTGTGTGGGGAAGTCTGCTGCCCATCTTATGGGTTTTCCTCTGTAGGTGACTCTTTGTTTTTCTCTTGCAGCCTTCAGGATCCTTTCATTATCCTTATTCCTTTCCATTCTAAGTATGATCTGTCTTGGTGTCTTTAAGTCTGGGTTAATTCTGTTTGGGACCCTCTGAGCTTTTTGAACCTTTATGTCTTTGATGTTGTCTAGACTAGAGAAGTTCTCAGCGATTATGTCTTAAAGAATGTTTCTTCCTCTTCCTCTCTTTTCTTCTTCTGGTAAGCCAATAATGCATATATTATTTCTTTTGAAGTCATCCCATAGGCCTCTGTTGTTGTTTTCAGTATCTCTTAATTATTTTTGAGATCTCTTACTTCTTTTTTAGTTGTCTCTAATTTCTCCTAATTTCTCCTTGATCTTGCTAATTCTGTCTTCAGCCTCATTTATTCTATTGTCTCTCCCCTCTACTGTTTTCTGGAGTTCATATATCTTGTTACCCTGTTTTGATACAGTTTTAGATTGTTCAGCTAATTGTGTTCTTAGCTCAGCTTTTTCAGCTTTCAGCTCTCTAATAACCTTGAGATAATTAATGTTTTCTTCCAGAGTCTCATTTGTTGTTTCTGCATTTTTGATGACAATTCTTCCAATCTCTTTACTCACTCCTGTGATTATTTCCTTAACTAGTGTTTGGATGTTGACCACAGTAGTTTGTGCTTCAACTTTTGGGGGGCTTTTATCTGGACCCTTGTTCTGGTTCATTTCTCCAATATTTCTTCTTGTTGGTTTAACCATTTTATGTAGTAAGTTATGAGGTCCCTCTGTCAGTACTTTTCAAGTTACTGATCACTCTTGCCTGGATTGACTTGTATCTACGTAAGGTAATTAAAGGGTTCACAGTTGTGGAAATCTTATTTCAATCCCTGAATTGGAGCACAATGGCTGTTAAAGCTTCTTATGTTCTTTTTCTTCCCTGTAGACTATGGGAGCCTGAGAGCTAGTAAATTATAGGTAGGCTTCTTAGCTTAATCTCTCACTCCTGACCAAGAGATAAAGCAGTGTGGGCGAGAGATGTCACAGTGGTTATGCAAAGAGACTCTCACACTCCAAGGATCCAAAGCTCCATGCTCAAATCAGCTTCTCTCCCAAACCAGGCAGCACTGCTGGGCCCTGTGAGTTTCTAAACAAGTACCATCTATAGTATATAAGTTCTGAGGCAATTATTCACCATGATCTCATCCGGAGAATAATGTGGAAAGCCTCCCACTATACAGCCCCACTACTAAGCCACCGAGTTGTAGCTCTTCTCCTGAGTTTCCTGGTCAGTTCTCTGTTCCCAGATGTCAGCACAGGGCCTCCAGACTCTGAGGACTATACCAATGGTGACTCACAGTTGCATTTGGCAAGTCTTAGGGGAGTCCTCTCTTCCTTTCAGCAGTCTTTTTTTGGTAACACAGACTGGAGGTGGTGCCTCAACTGGTAAACTGCCAGACTGTTACAAGCCAGTCAGTCTCTCCTTAGGCTCCTCTCTGTCCATGAGCCACACGTGTTTGCACTCAAGGTTTTTTTGGTGGGTTCCTGAAGTCATTCTAGCCCTGTCCTGTTGTGGTCCCAGGTTATCTTCTTTGGTATTCCTAGTTCTTTTTAAGTTTTAATAGTGATTTAATATTGATTTACAAAATTACATGTCAACAGGGGTATAATTCTCCACCATTCCCCACCACCAGAGTTCTGACTCTTCAGTCTCCCCACTATAAGTCATCAAAATTTCCCTAAGGTTGTAGACATGGGCCAACCATCATATTTACTATTATATGTCTACATTTATACATAATTGCCCCCTTTTTCTTCCTGATACAATCCTCTCTTTTCCTCCAAGCCACTCATGACACCATTTCTACCTCCATATGTCCCTCCCCTCTTCTTCCTCTCTCTCTGGATATTGGTGGAGCTGGAGTTCAGAGCCCTTTTACCTTCTGTTGCAGAAATCATCCCCAAATACAAGACCAGAGCCAGTTTTTTGGGTAAAGAGATTGGTTTACTGCAGTGGTGTGTATAGGAGACTCTGGATGACTCTGGGAAGTTCTCCCCGCATCTTGGACAAGACCATAGTTTTATTCTTGTCACATTGCAGTCCCACCAAAGGGGGCAGAGGGAACAGACCAGATTGACTTATTTCATTATTTCAAAGTTAGCAGGAAACAGACAAAGGCAATCTTTCTCATAATTACTAACATGTCTCTCTTTTACTTAAATCTCTTTCTTTCTTTATCCTTTTTTGTTGCCCTTGCTTTTTTTTTTATTGTTGTAGTTATTATAGTTAATGATGTTTTTTGTTGGATAGAACAGAGAGAAATGGAGAGAGGAGGGTAAGAGAGAGGGGGAGAGAAAGACACCTGCAGACCTGCTTCAGAGCCTGTGAAGCAACTCCCTCTAGGTGGGGAGCTGGGGGCTCGAACCGGGATCCTTATGCCAGTCCTTGTGCTTTGTGCCATGTGTGCTTAACCCACTGTACGACCACCCAACTCCCTTGGTGCAGGAAGAGATGGGGAGGCTCAGTATGTAACAGTCCCAAGGCAGCTGGATTCCTCCCTAATCGTCTTTATCTTCAGGCACCCTTACCTTGGGCCTACTAGCTTAGGAATTTGGAAGGAGGAGGTAAAGTAGCTGCAGTCACTGATTGCTGTGAGGTCCTTGTGGCACAGAGGAAATACTGATTTAGGCTATATGTCCTATATTACAGAGGAAAAACAAATTTCTACCAGGCACATCTACATAGGGTGAATCAAGAGAGTACACACTCTGTGTTCATCTATTTTCCATTTCACTTCTTCCTATCAGTTCTTCCTCACTGAGAGTATGGGTGAAGGTTGTTTTTGGGGTGCAGGATGTGGGAGTTCTGGCTTCTATAATTGCTTCTTTGCTGTATATGGGCATTGGTAGGTCAATCCATACCCCTCACCTGTTTCTATCTTTCCCTGATGGGGCAGGGCTCTGGAGGTAAAAGGATCCAGGACACACTGGTGAGGTCATCTGTCCAGAGAAGAGATAGAAGTTTTTTTTCTTCTTTCCTTTTTGTAATTTTTAAATTTTATTTATAAAATGGAAGTATTAACAAGACCATAGGATAAGAGGGGTACAATTCCACACAATCCCACCACCAGAACTCTGTATCCAATCTCCACTTTGATAGCTTTCCTACTATTTATCCCTATGGGAGTATGGGTGCTGGATCATTGTGGGATGCAGAAGGTGGAAGGTCTGGCTTCTGTAATTGCTTCCCTGCTGAACATGGGCATTGGCAGTTCGATCTATACTCCCAGCCTAAGACAGAAGTTTTCTTTCTTTTTTTTTTAAATTTATTTATTCCCTTTTGTCACTCTTGTTGTTTTATTGTTATAGTTATTGTTGTTGTTGATGTTGCTATTGTTGGATAGGACAGATAGAAATGGAGACAGGAGGGGAAGACAGAAGGGGGAGAGAAAGATAGACACCTGCAGACCTGCTTCACTGCTTGTGAAGAGACTCCCCTGCAGGTGGGAAGCTGGGGGCTCAACCCAGTATCCTTGCGCTGGTCCTTGCGCTTTGCGCCACGTGTGCTTAACCCGCTACGCTACCGCCCGACTCCCGAAACAGAAATTTTCTATGCCATCACAATAAGGTAGAATGCTTGGGTGCTGTTGGAGGTGGTAGAACTGGTAGTGGAGGTATTGGCAGCAGTGGTGATTGTTTGAACTACTGACAGTAACAGATGGCAATTGAGGTGGTGAAGATGGTGGTTCTGAAGTGGAGGGGATGGTGTTGTTGGAGGTAGTAGAGGTGGTGGTAGAAGGGGCATTGAAGGTGTAATGGAGGTAGTTTTGTTGATGGAGATGGTATAGGTGGGAGTGACAGGAAGGTGTTAGTAGAGATGAACATGATGGTGACGGTAGTGACAGAGGGAGAGACGGTAAATGTGATAGTGTTGATAGAGATTTTTTAGGTCGAAATGTGACCATGAGCTGCAAGCTCAGACCAATAGGGACATAGAGGTTACACAGGCTCCTATGTTAAATGTATATAGGTCCTGGGTTGGGTGGATGGGGCGGGGCAAATAGTTAATCATATTCACAGATTAAAAAAATTTTTTTATTGGGGAATTAATGTTTTACACTTGACAGTAAATACAATAATTTGTACATGCATAACATTTCCCAGTTTTCCATATAACAATACACCCCCACTAGGTGCTCTGTCATCCTTTTTAGACTTGTATTCTCTCCCCCACCCACCCCAGAATCTTTTACTTTGGTGCAATATGCCAACTCTAGTTCAGGTTCTACTTGTGTTTTATCTTCTGATCTTGTATTTCAACTTCTTCCAGAGAGTGAGATCATCCCATATTCATCCTTCTGTTTCTGACTTATTTTGCTTAATATGAATTTATCAAGGTCCATCCAAGATCGGCTGAAAACAGTAAAGTCACCATTTTTAATAGCTGAGTAGTATTCCATTGTGTATATATACCACAACTTGCTTAGCCACTCATCTGTTTTTCTAATCCAACTTTCTAACCCTTTTCTTTACTCTACTCTGACATAGTTTTCTCAGACAGTATTTTTACCCAACTACATGTTAACTATCAAACTTAAGCAAAAACTATAATACTTGTAGGCCTCTAAAAACATGCCTAAAATGGACTTCTTATCTTCCTTCTACACTAAGGTCCCAAATATCATCTGCTCTGTTCCCAAGTTTTGGTTCCTGTTCATTAACCATTTTGTCTCACTTTATATCTTGCTGCCTCCCAGGTACCAAGTTGCAGTCACTATCATGATTCCATCCTGATTTCCCTGGGCAGATAACCTCACCAGTGTGCCTTGGAACATCACCTCCCCAGAGCCCTGCCCTACTAGGGAAATATAGAAACAGAATGGAGATATGGAAAGGAATAAACATAACACAAGAAGTGAAAGATTTATATACTGAAAATTGAGTCACTATTCAAGAAAATAGAAAAAGACACAAAGAAGTAGAAAGATACTCCATATTCATGTGTTGGAAGCATTAATACCATTAAAATGAATATATTAACCAGAGCCATATACAAATTTAGTGCAATCCCCATCATGAGCCCACCCTTTTTTTTTTTTTTTTTTGGAGAATAGAACAAAAGCTATAAATGTTTATCTGGAACTAGAAAGACTTAGAATTACCAAAACAATGTTGAGAAGAAAGTACAGAACTGGAGGCATCACACTCCCAGATCTCAAATTGTATTATAGGGTCAGTGTCATCAAAACTGCTTGGTACTGGAACATGAATAGACAGACTGACCAGTGGAATAGAATTGAGAGCCCAGAAATAAGCCCCCACACTTATAGAAATTTAATCTTTGACAAAGGTACCCAGACTATTAAATGGCGAAAGATGAGTCTCTTCAAAAAATGGTGCTGAAAAAATGGGTTGAGACATGCAGAAGAATGAAACTGAACCACTGTATTTCACCAAACACAAAAGTAAATTCCAAGTGGATCAAGAACTTGGTTGTTACACCAGAAAATATCAGATACTCAGAGGAAAGTGTTAGCAGATTTTTTCCATATAATTTATTATTATTATTATTATTATAAAATATCATTTCTTTTTAAAATTTATTTTTATTTGGGGATTAATGTTTTGTAGTTGACAGTAAATACAATAGTTTGTGCATGCATAACATTTCCCAGTTTTCCACATAACAATATAACTCCCACTAGATCCTCCGACATCATGTATAAATTTTAAAGGCATCTTCAATGATACAAATCCAACTACGAAGAGGAATGAAAAATAAACCAATGGGACTACATCTTCACCTCCTTTCTAAACCATACCTACACCTGTCAGCATTCCCATGTAACAATTTCCTTTTCCCAGGCACATATATGTTTTGGCATGGTGCAGCAGTGTCTGTGTTCCCTCAGGTACTTCCTGTCATTTCTGACCTCAACATCTTTGAGTAATTTTTTGGGTATCCTGTTTTTCTGCCCCAGGAAACGTGATACAAATCCATTATGATCTATATTGTGGTAGATCTTTTTGACTTCAAAAGCAGAGAGGAAATCTTAGAAACTTACTGAGATACCTGACAGACTAGTGAGAAAAAGAGAGATGAGAACTGGTATCCTCCAAGGATTGTAACTCATAGAAGACTTACAACTAGTGAGTAAACAAAATGTAGTCACTTCAAAATGTTGAGGGAGACTAACTGTTAGACTAAAGGACATCTCCAGCCACTGAGATTTTAAACATGTTAACAACAGTTAAAAGTCCTCATTTGAATATAAAAGCTATTAATGAATGTTTTAACTTCAAATTAAAAAGGAAGTTAATATAGTCAACAATATTTATACACCTTTCCCATATTTGGGAGCTACTCTCTTCCCTGATCCAGCTTTTTGGTCCTTTTTCCAGTCATGACATTATCTCCTCAGACAATAATTAGGATCCACCTGCATATCAGATTTCAGGCTCAGACAAAAACAAACAAACAACAACAACAACAACAAAACACTAGTATAGCCACAGGCCCTTTGGAATATAACTAAAATATGCCTACTAGCTATCTACAAAACAGAGACCTGCCCCCCAGCTCTTCATCTGCACTATTCCAGCCTTTAGGTCCATGACTAGTCAACAATTTGTTTGGCTTTGTATGTTAACTCTCTTTTCAACCAACAGGGTCCAGATGTTAGCATGATGCTGACCAGACTTCCCTGGACAGACAGCCTCATCAATGTGTCCTGGAGCTCTATTTCCCCAGAGCCCTTCCTCACCAGGGAAAGAGAAAGATGGGCTGGGAGTATGGATTGATGTGTCAATGCCTTGTTCAGTGTGGAAGCAATAACAGAAGCCAGACCTTCCACCTTCTGCATCCCACAATGACCTTGGGTCCATACTCCCAGAAGGTTAAAGAATAGGAAAGCTATCAGGGGATGGGATGGAATATGGAGATCTGGTGGTGAGAATTGTGTGGAGTTGTACCCCGCTTACTTTATGGTTTAGTCAGTGTTTCCTTTTTATAAATAAAAAATTTTAAGAAAATAAAAAGGAAGTTAATCTGAAAGTGAAAGAGTGGGACACAGAAAGCAACAATCAAGAACTTCATGAACATGATGACAAGTCCATAGGAGAACTGATAATAAATAATAATATTAAAAATGATCTGGGTAGATTTTTTTGAAAAATGACAGTGAAACTAAAATAAATATTGAGAACTAACTATAGTCAATGGTGAGAATTTATAGGGAACTGAACCTGAGAATATTGCACTATAGGTGGCCAAGCTAGTGAGACTGATTAACTTTCACCTATGATAATCTTATTAAACAGTTAGAAGGCACCTATCAAAGAATATAAATTGGACTAAAACCTCCCAAGCCAGTTGCAATAATATAAAAACACAGGCAACTTATAAGTAAAATAGAAAACAGAAAAAGAGGGGCCCAGTGGTGGTGTACCTGGTTGAGCGCACATGTTACAATGCGCAAGGATCTGGGTTTGAGGCCCAGCTCCCCACCTGCTGGGTGGAAGCTTTTTGAGTGGTGAAGCAGTCAGTGCTGCAGGTGTCTCTCTGTCTGTCTCCCTCTCTGTCTCCCCCTACCTTCTCGATTTCTGGTTGTCTCTATCCAATAAATAGATTAAAAAAAAAAAGAATAAAAAAGTTTAAAGAAAACAGAAGTGGCGATAGGCAAGGAAACAAAGAACATACTAGAAACTAAAACATTCAAATGAGACAGTAGAATGTTCCCTGGGTGGCAAGGCAGTATGTAGGGTGGGGATCACTCTCTTCTATAGCACCTGCTCAGCTTTATAGGGAGATCACAGGGAAAGGCAGGGAATGAAAACGGCCACCCCTGTGGACATAGCAGTGAGTCAACTCACCAGTCAACTTGTGCTCAGTTCAGCTTCTGCCAGCTCTTGCAATAACCATTTTCTTTTTCCCAAACCAGTACTTTGCTCATACTTATTTCTGGGTATCTCAGCAGACCCTTTAGGGTATGTTGAGTTACTGGGTCATCCACAGTGAGCTCAGACTGAGTGAGCTCAGTTAAGTGAGCTTGGGTCATGTTTTTCATGTTTCTGAGGAGATGATTACATACGATGTGAATTTACCGTCCTCTGCTCTGGGCTCCAAGTGCTTCCTGGGGGTGTTTACTATGCCCGAAATTTCAGAAATGTACCCTCTGCCAGCTAAAAGTGGATACAAAACAAAAGATAAGAGGATCTTTGGTGCCTGGGAGAAAAATGAAGTCCTTTCTACTCACCTTTTCTGGTGATTACAGGATTTAAAATTAACTCCTTAAAACACAGGCACTTGGGTGCCTGCTTGCTTTCTTTGTCATGCGCAAGACTTAGGTTCCACTACAGTGCAGGGAGCTTTCTCTCTCTCTCTCTCTCTCTCTCTCTCTCTCTCTCTCTTTCTGTCCTTCCCCTCCCTCTCCTCTCTCTCTCTCTCTTTGAAAAAAGTTAAAATTAACCTGGAGCAATAAAGCCTGCGTGATGACAAAGGAAGGAAAGAAAGAAGGAAGGAAAGAAGGAAGACAGGAAGACATGAACTCTTGAAACCATGTTTTACACTATCTCCTCCTATTTTTGGAAACTCTTTGAAATCTTTTCTATCCAAAGTGAAACTTTTTGCTTTCTTCCTGGGACCCTCTCATATTATATTCCCTTCCTTTGAAAAGAGAGTCAAAGAGAAGGTTGAAATAAGCACCTTTTTTTCTGAACCTCTTTTCTTGCATTTCTTTTTTTTTTTTTTCTTGCCACCAGGGTTATCATTGGAGCTCGGTGTCTGCAATAAAAATCCACAGCTCCTGGTGACCATTTTTTTATTTATATTCTATTTGATAGAACAGAGAGAAATTGAGAGGGGAAGGGAAGGTAGAAAGGAAAACTGAAAGACAGACACCTGCAGAAATAGCATCTGCAGTTGGGGAGTTGGGGCTTGAACCCAGATCTTTGAGTATGCATGATAACTTGTGGACGCAAGTGGATGTGCCAACACCCAGCCTGCAAATGATCTTTCTTGCAGGACTGGAGTGAGGAGAGAAACTGTAGTCCTTCAGTGGAACTGGATTCTTGGAGTGTGTGTGTGGGGGGGTAGGTTGAGGGTGTAAAATGGTATGGGGGTGAGTGGAGGAGGGGAGGCAGAGAATCCAGGGCTTAGTTTAAAGAAGTAGTCTAACAAACCTCTTCTGGAGGTTCTAAATGAACCTCCCAAGTGCACACAGGACTTAAAATATTTGCTATTTATGCACCAGATTTGGTGGCAGTGGGGTGGGGGGCAAGAAGGCCTGGGTAGTGGTGCACCTGGTTAAGCGCACACATTACCAGGCACAAGGAACCTGTTTTGAGTCCCTGTTCCCCACCTACAGAGGGAAAGCTTCACTAGTAGTGAAGCTGTTCTGTAGGTGTCTCTCTCTCCCGCACCTCAATTTCTCTCTTTCCTATCAAATAATTTTTTTAAAGGAGGAGGGGGAGGGGGAGGAAAAAGAGGAGGAGGAGGATGAAGCAGTGCTTCAGGTCTTTCTTTCTTTCTTTCTTTCTTTCTTCCCTTTTGTTGTCCTTGTTTTTTTTATTGTTGTAGTTATTATTGCTGTTGTTATTGATGTCTTTTTTTGTTGTATAGGACAGAGAGAAATGGAGAGAGGAGGGGAAGGCAGAGAGGGGAGAGAAAGAGACTTGCAAACCTACTTCACTGCCTGTGAAGCAACTCCCCTGCATGTGGGGGAGCTGGGGGCTTGAACCGGGACTCTTTGAGCCGGTCCTTGCATTTTGCACCACGTGTGCTTAACCCACTGTGCTACTGCCCAACTCCCCTTCACTTGCTTTTTTAAGACAGAGAAGTTTTCTATTTGTGGCAATGTGTAAGCATGTATGGACCTAGACAATATTCCATGAAGTGAACTCTTTTCCTTGCTTCCTGCCATTTGGAAGGAGCTAGCCATAGTGGTTTTGCTCACATATTGGCCAATTAGGTCCTCATTCTTTACATTATGCCCATAATTTCCCTAAGGAAATTTCCTGCTATTACCCAGAACATAGTCAACAATACCAGCAGCAACAACCCAAAGCCAAGACATTAAATACAGGAGCTGAACAGGAAGTATCTCTCCATAGAGTTGTTGAAACTTTGCTTGTCTTCATTTCACTGAAGAAAAATGGTAGCAACACACTGACAGAGCTGGCAGTGCTTTCAAAAGCACATCTGCTGACTTGAGTCTCCAACATCCTCTTTCATATCCCTTTTGCAACCTGTCATTGTTTGCAAATCTGATATTGCAAGAATCACAGGATACAATCTATTTATTAAGCAATAAATTTGTTGTGGGAGCATGCAGTGTCCATTCAAGAATACTCCCCCCACCTCATTTTTGGACTATATTGCTTTCAAGCAAACCTGGCAGCTCCATTGCTGGTAAGAAAAGCACTTTATTCTCTATGCATGGTCCCAGATGATATAGCCTTGAATTCTCTTTTGAGCACCAAGATTAGAGAGGACAGATATAGCCAAAATGAGCAGATGTCTTTCCCCCAAATCCCAGACAAGGTATTGAAGCTCTGAAATTAAACAACATAGGATATGATAATGGCAACCTCCCTCATTCCCACAGGTTCTTTCTTCATAAAGCTTGATAGGGACCAGGTAGACCTTGTTGCATTAGATGCACACATGATTCAACATCTAATCAGTGAAATGTTTGCAACTAAATTACTTTAGCCATGGGTAATCTGATATTGCAAGAATAACAGGATGCAATCTACTTATTAAGCAATAAATTTGTTATGTTTAAGTGTAAAAATAATGTAGTTGAATTATAAGAGTATCAAATTGACTGACTTCCCTGGGCAGATGACCTCACCAATGAGTCCTGGACCCCAACGTCTCCAGACCCCTGTTCCACTAGAGAAAGAGAAGGATAGTCTGGGTGTATGGATCAACCTGCCAAAACCCATGTCCAGTGGAGAAGCAATTGCTTCCACCTTCTGCACCCCATAATGATCCTGGGTCCATACTCCCAGAGGGATAAAGAACAGGGAAGCTTTCAATGGAGGGGAGTGGATGTAGAACTCTGGTGGTGGGTATTGTGTGGAATTGTACCCCTCTTACCCTATGGTCTTGTCAATTATTATTAAATAAGTAGTAATAAAAATAAAACCTAAGACTTGAAAAAAATGTATCAGGGTTTCTTTTTCTCTACATCCTCACCAACCTTTGCTATCTCTCCATCTTTTATTTTGTTAATGTGAGCCAGTCCCCATGTTGTGCAATAATTTTCTTAATAAGCTCCCAGGAGAAGTTTGCTGGACTAGAGAATTCTCTTATCTTTACCATTGAGTCTAATGTCTTACATCTGAACTGTTTATATTTCTGGTTTGTTTTAATAGGGCAAATAACTGAGGAATAACATTTTCTTGTTTCGTTTTCTCTTATGGTCTCTCCTGATTAATAAAAGTGGCCTCATTTTCAACCTTTGATTTGATATCTTCTGTATGGAATGTGCACCACTTCAGTACTTTTTTATAGAACAAGTTTTACATAAATCTATATTGTAGTTGAGACTAGACACATTGCACTTATTAGAAGTGTATGTGTGTGTGAAAGAGATACCACAACATCAAAACCTTCTTCCTTCTTTCCTTCCTTCCTTCCTTCCTTCCTTCCTTCCTTCCTTCCTTCCTTCTTTCTCTTGCCACCAGGGTTTTTGCTAGGGCTCAGTGTCTAGCACAAATCCACTACACCTGGTGGCCATATTTTCCTTTTTCTTCTTTCATTTTATTTGATAGGAGATACAAACTGAGAGGGGGAGGGGAAGAGAGAGAGAGAGAGAGAGAGAGACCTGTAGATCTGCTTCACCAATCATGAAGCATCCTCCCTGCAGGTGGGGAGTGGGGGCCTGAGCACAGATTCTGGTGTATGGTAACGTGTGTACTCAAGTGAATGCACCACCACCTGCTCCTCCCCAAACAAACAAACAAACAAACAAAACTTCCTTTAATGCAATGGGGGCCAGGCTTGAACCTAAATTGCATGCGTGCGCGCGTGCGCACACACACACACATACACACACACACACACACACACACACACACACACACAGCAACAGCAGCAGCACACTATCCAGATGAGCTATTTTGTCAATTAGGAGAGCTCTTTGTTGGGGTATGGAGATCTATGTACAGATTCTCTGCCCTGTAGAATCCCATAGTGGGGTTTTTTCCCCTCAGGTTTGCTGTCAAAAGTTAGTGGATCTATGTCAAGTTCTAAGCTAGGCTCTTCACTCTTACTTTCTACAGAGGGTAGTCAGTTTAAAAGGACAGAAAACATTTCTGATCTTTCTGACCCTTTTATTCTTTCTTTCAGGGCTACTGCTGGAGCTAGGTATGACTTCACCATTTCTTGTGAATCCCATCCCTTTTTTCTTCCTTTTCTTTCTTTCTTTTTTTTTTTTTAAGACAGAGGGAGACAGAGAAGGAGAGAGAGGGAGAGAGAGAGAGAGAGAGAGAGGAAAAGAGAAAAGAGATCTTCAGTACTGCTCCACCACTCATGAAGTTTTTCCACAGGTGAGGGCCAGGGACTTGAACCTGGGTCCTTGTGCATGGTAATGTGTGCATTCTCTGATCTTATATGGTAGTTATTTGCTAGAAGTTCATGTTTTCTGAAATGAGGCTTCCAAACACTTCCTGTCTATTACCAGGCCCTTTTGGATTTCTCTCATCTGATCCAAATTATCAAGGAAACTCTCAGCAACAGTATATGTGGACGTTGGGCTGTAAATTTGATGTGCTGTAGCTCTGAATATTTTTTTCTCATTTTTTTTTTTGGCAAGTTCACGTAAATAATATCTCTAGATTCCACATGTGGACATTCTGTTTTAAAAGTTTTGTTTATAAAATGGAAACACTGACAAGACCATAAGATAAGAGGGGTACAATTTCCACCACCGGAACTCCGTATCCCATCCCCTTCCCCGTAGCTTTCCTATTCTTTATCCCTCTGGGAGTATGGACCCAGGGTCATCATGGGATGCAGAAGGTGGAAGGTCTGGCTTCTGTAATTGTTTCCCTGCTGAATGTGGGCATTGACAGGTCAATCTATACTCCCAGTCCGTTTCTCTCTTTCCCTAGTAGGGCAGAACTCTGGGGAGGCAGGGGTCCAAGACACATTGGAGGGGTTGTCTGCCCAGGGAAGGTGGGCATTCTTAATGAATATAGTTCTAAATATCTATACTTTCTTGTCTGATTTGCCTCTTTTGTGTTCTAATCAAGAAATCTTCCTTTCCCACCCCACCAAGGTCATCCCACCCCACCAAGGTCATATTCCTTTAATATCTACCAGAGGGTACATTGTCTTGTCTTGCTTATTTAGATACAGAATTGGCTTGATCTTGGGGCCAGACTTTGGTGAACCTGGTTAAGTGCACACATCACAGTGCACAAGACTCAGGTTCAAGCCCCTGGTCCCCATCTGCAGAGGGAAAGCTTCACAAGTGGTGAATCAGGGTTGTAGGTTTCTCTCTGTCTCCTTTTCTATCTCCCCTCCCCTCTCAGTTTCTCTCTGTCTCTATCCAATAATAATTAAATTAAATATTTAGGGGAGTCAGGCAGTAGCACAGAGTGTTAAGTGCATGTGGCGCAAAGCGCAAGGACCGGTGTAAGGATCCTGGTTTGAGCCCCCGGCTCCCCACCTGCAGGGGGTCGCTTCACAAGCGGTGAAGCAGGTCTGCAGGTGTCTATCTCTCTCTCCCCCTCTCGGTCTTCCCCTCCTCTCTCCATTTTCTCTGTCCTATCCAACAATGAAAACATCAATAATAACTACAACAATAAAAAAACAACAAGGGCAACTAAAGGGAATAAATAAATATTTAAAAAAATTAAATATTCAGAATTGACTTAATCTTTTTTTTTTTGGAAAGGGGTCAATTTTAATTCTTTCTGACACCATATATGTAAAATGTCTTCTCATCTCTCATTGTTCGCCATACAAAGTTTTAAAAAATCAGGTGTGAAAAGATGCAGTGACCTGTTCTGAAGACTTTTATTTTGCTTTATTAGTCTATATCTACAACACAATCATAGTTCTGGACTATGTAATAAACCCTAAAAGTTTCCTTGTGTTTCTTTTTCTCTAAAATTGTGCCACTTATCTGGATTTTTTTTTTTAAATCAGTAGAGACCGGTTTGGGAAGTGGCACTGCACTGTAGAACTTTTGATCTCTTGGACTGGATTTTAGGCAAAAAATTTTGAAAACGATCACAGCAGGCAATTGCTAGTTTTCCAATGGGTGACATTTCAAGTGGTCTGATTCAAATGGTTTTTCCAAAGGTTTATTGCTTATGGGGCACCTGGGAAGTTCCCCCAAAGCCCCAAAGACATTTATCATTACCCCCACTTTACATGAGCAAATAAAGGCAAAAGCAGCAAAGGGCTTGCTCTGGCTCATAGCCAGTGCACAGTGCTGTTGGCATTTGCAGTGGGGAGGTCTGATTAGAGAGCTATTATCTTGAACCATTTTTGGTTTAATTTTTTTCCCCAATGAACAAGGAATCTAGAAGTAGATAGCTGCCGACAGTGACTTAATCTCTCTTCCTCTCTCTCTTAAATTTTTTTTTTTTTTAGTATATTTACCTGATAGAGACAGGCAGAAATTGAGAGGAAGAGGGGGATATAGAGCAGCAGAGAGACACCTGCAACACTGCTTCACCATTTGTGAAGCTTTCCCCCTGCAGGTGGGGACTGGACTTGAACCCAGATCCTTGCACATTGTAGCATGTGCACTCAACCAGGTGAACCAGCACCCGGCCCCATGACTTAATATCGTTATGCCACAATTTGTATCTATTTTTCCTTCCCACCAAGGTTTATTGTTAGAGATTTCTTGATCCCTGCAAGAATCTTCTGTTTCCAGTAGTTGTTATTATTATTACTATCATTATTATTATTATAGAGGATAAGAGACAGAGAGTGACAGAAAGACAGAAAGGAGAAACACCTGCAGCTTTGCCACACCATTAGTGAAACTTCCCCTTTTATGTGGAGACTAGGGCCTGGAACTTGAATCCTCTGATACGGTAACATGTGCTCTGCTGGGTGAGCCACTACCTGTCTCTTCCTCCCACCTCCCCTCACATTTGTATTTTTGTCTTTCTCTTCTCTTAGTTTTTCTCATCACAAAATGGCCTCCATACTCTGTGAATCTCAGCCACATGGACAAAACAGAATTGAGGAAATGATGCCACCAACAGTGATCATGCAGCTGGCTGGTAGGCTGTTTCTCAGATGACCTCTAGCAGGTGTACCTGTCCGTCACCCACAGAAAGCTGCCCATCGGTAGTAGTGAAAGAGACTGTGGGAAGGAACTGGTGCTGGGTAGTCACAGTGTCAACCCCAAATTCCAAGACTGGGCCAGAGAGTTAACCGTGTTCTGGAATCAAAGGTTTGAATTGCTGGAATATCCTGGTAGGATAATTAACTATGTATTAAAATTAACTAAGTATTGAAAGAAAAGCAGATTTGATCAGTACTAGCCAAACCTGAGGAGATGGTAGACTCATATCTTCAAAAGCCACCTTAATGTGAGACTGGGGTTCAGGGCTTAATATGGGGTCAGCAAGGGAGAGGGGGCTTAGTCACACAGCTGATATGAAGGATCCCACCACACAGCTGTTTGTCTGTGGGGGTGGGGTGGGGTAGGGGTGGGGTTGCCATAAGGCAGTTGGTTCAGATGTACGAGGCTCTGTCATGAGAAACAAATCACTGTTATCTGTAAAACTTCCAGAGGGAACATCCTGTATTAGTCCCCCTCTTTTCTGTTGTAACTCACTTACCGTGATGCCTTTAAGTTCAATCCAGGATGAGGCAAAGGAAAGTGAAAGCTGGGCTGGGTGGAGTGTATCCCACTGACGCAAAGGACTCTGGGGAAAGAGGGGAAGTGACTGACTGCACAGTGGACAGGGTCTTGGGGGTTGCTGGTGCATGATGGTGGAAAAGGATCAAAGTTAGGCAGTGAGAGTGTTTTGCAAACACACATCACGGGGAGATAAGAACTTGTGTCCATGAATCAACAACTGTGAACCATTAAACCCCCAATAAAGTGAACTAGGGAAACAACAACTTTGAGACAGAACCACTAAGCAATGCCTTTGCCCTGAGGTCTTTGCAGAACAGTGTTATCTTTTCCCAGGGTCTCATCATAAGCTTAAACTTTCTTTAGTATTAATAAAAACAGTTCTGGGGAGGGAGAGCAACATGGTTATGCAAATGGATACAAAATGGACAGTGGGGCACAGTTAACAAAGTGTGAAGTGACAGTGAATGTGGATACACTCCTTGCACATCTAAGTCTCTCTCAAGATTAAAATATTTAGGGCTGGGTGGTGGCACACCTGGTTGAGTGCACATGCTACAATGTACAAGGACCTGGGTTCAAGCCCCTGGTCCCCACCTACAGAGAGAAAGCTTCACAAATGGTAAAGCAGGGCTGCAGGTATCTCTCTGTGTCTCTCTATCTACCCTTCCTCTCAATTTCTGGCTGTCTCTATCCATTAAATAAATAAAGATAATACAAGAAAAGATGAAAATATTCATAAAATGCCCAGTTCCTTTATGCTGATCATTAGTACAGAACACCCCCCCAGCTTCCTCTGCCCACCCATCCTTTCATCAAAAACTAGGGTCTCATGAGTAGGTTTGACCCCGTTGGCAGAAAGTAATTCAAAGAATGAATCTGCTTTCACCCACAGAGAATCATCATGAAGATGTGGAGTTGGAGTGAGTCTACTCACATGAGGATTTTAATAAGTTCTTCCCAACAGCTTTTTATTATATTATTATTAAATAGAAAAATGTAGTAAATAGAAACAGAGAAGCAGCAAGAGAGAAAAAGAGATTATTGACACTTCCTTCAGTGCAGTGAGGGTTTGGCTTGAATCTAGGCCTTGTTCACGGCAAACTGGTACACTGTCCAAGCGAGCTATTTTTCTGACCCTTTCACCTCAACTTATGATGCACAGGAATAGATGGGACTATGTATTCTACAAGGACAAAGGGTAGTCTTTGCCTGGTGAGAACATAAAGTGGAGGTGAAATCTGAAAATCCTCCCAGATTTTGCATGAAGTGAGTGATAATGATGATTTTATTTATTTATTTTTTTACCCTTTTGTTGCCCTTGTTGTTTTATTGTTGTAGTTATTATTGTTGTTGTTATTGATTTTGTCATTGTTGGATAGGACAGAGAGAAATGGAGAGAGGAGGGGAAGACAGAGAGGGGGAGAGAAAGATAGACACCTGCAGACCTGCTTCACCACTTGTGAAGCGACCCGCCCCTGCAGGTGGGGAGCCAGGGTCTCAAATGGGATCTTTACGCCAGTCCTTGTGCTTTGTGCCACCTGTGCTTAACTCGCTGCACTACTGCCCGACTCCAGATAATGGTGATTTTAACCCCCCTATGAGTTGGAGTTGAGGAGGAACTCAATTGGTTTTTAAAATTACAATATTTTTTGTTCAATTTTGGATAGAGATGGAGAGAAATTTAGAGAAAAGGGGAGGTAGAAAGAAAGAGAGGAGAGAGAGAGGGAGAGGGAGAGGGAGAGGGAGAGGGAGAGGGAGAGGGAGAGAGAGAGAAGCACAGCTTCACTGTGAAGCTTCACAATCTGCAGATGAGGACTGTGGCCTTGAATCTAGGTTCTTGTGTACTGTAACATATGTGCTCTAAGATGCACCAGCCTCTGACCCTGATTTGATCTGTCTTTAAAAGAAAGGGAAGAAGGAATGGAAGGAGAAAGAGAGAAAGGAAGGGAGAAAATATAGCTTACAACTAGGGTACCCTGACTTACTTTCTGCTCTCATTTGAAACACAGAGACTTAAGTATCTTAATCTATCTCCCAATGCCCAAGGTTAGCTAGGAGGAGAGGTTCTCTCTGAATGTATCCCCAGGGGATAGAGTTGTATATGACTTAAAGGAAAATGATTTCTTTCTTTCTTTGGCAGATCCCTATGGTTGTTTCATGCCTCTAGTTTAGCCAGCCTCTCAGATCTGTTTTTCCTCTGCAAGCTGCACTGTGTTATCAAAGATGGCCTATTTCCAAGCTCTGGGCCTGGAGCCAAGGTCTGGTAAAATGTATCTCAAGAGGAAAAAGTCTCACTCCTACTTTCTGTTTCATATGGGTCAGGCTCTAGGTGGCATCTAAGGCAAAGAAGACAGATTCACTCATTATATTCCCAGGCTTTGAAATGGAGCTGACAGGGCTGCCCAGGGACCCCACTCTTCTCAGGGCAGATGGGACATCCCTGTGACTCTAGTCCTTTATTGGCTTCTCCCTGAACCTCCTCCATGAGTTCCCAGTGTCCTCTGGGCCCCTGTAAGGGTTCAAAGCCTCCTCCTGAAAACCAGTGTCTATCCCTTTTGGCACATCTCTAGTCCTGCCACTGTTTATTTTCCCTTCTGTTTTTTTTTTTCTTTATTTCTTCTCTTTCCTTGTGACCTTTACCCCTTATTTTTGTTCCTTTCCTTTCTCCCTTCCTTCCTTCCTTCCTTCCTTCCTTCCTTCCTTCCTTCCTTCCTTTCTTTCTTTCTTTTTCCTTTAAGGTTATTACTGGGGCTCAGTGCTGGCATTATAAATCCACTGCTCCTGGAAGCCATTTTGTTGTTGTTGTTGTTGTTGTTGTTGTGTTGTGTTGTGACCCCAAAGGGAGTTTGGGATAATTAGCCTACGAATGACATCAGCCTGAGGCGGGTACACACAAGGGAATGTATAAAAGCAGGGCTTGGAGCATGTCACTCTCTTTGGCTGCTGCTGCTTCTCCTGGTCAAAGGCATCTTGGCAGAGGCTGTTTTGGGTATTAACCATGGCTACTTCTCCTGGAAACTGAACATGTGTGACTCTGCTAGCCAGTAAAATTTTTAGAGCCATGAGCAACCTATACCTGAGCTGCTAATTGTTTATCTTATGGGACTGAACTTTTGATAAATAGTCACAGACTTTATGGCCCTAGTGTACTCTTAAACCCTGATGATAATTGCTTATTTTGTGTATCTAAAATATATGTCCGATGCTTTTGTACTGCCCTAATAAACCTCTCTTTTACTTTGCCTTAAATGGAGTCACTTATTTGCAGCACCTAGATAAATATTTGTCTTTTACCCATTTCACCCAAGCAAAGCCTCTATTGTTTAAACCTGTTCTCAGCTCCCCGCTCTGAATCTCTTTGTACTGCACCCCCAAACCCATTTTTAAGTCTCAAGTCACAACACAACATCCAAACCCCTTTTAAGTTAAAGTTTCAACAGTTATTGTTGTTGTATTTGACAGGATAGAGAGAAATTGAGAGGGGTAGGAGAGATAGAGAAAGAGAGAGAAAGGGAGGGGGAGAAATAATTGCTCCAAATTTACAGTCCAAAAATATACAAGAGTTTTCTTTCCTTTTCTATTCTTTTCTCTTCTTTCCTTTATTCCGTTCTTTCTTTTGTAGTTATTGTTGTAGTTATTGATGTCGTTGTTGTTGGATAGGACAGAGAAATGGAGAGAGGAGGGGAAGACAGAGAGGGCAGAGAAAGATAGACACCTGCAGACCTACTTCACCACTTGTTAAGTGACTCCCCTGCAGGTGGGGAGCCATGGGCTTGAACTGAGATCCTTATGCCGGTCCTTGTGCTTTGCGCCACCTGCGCTTAACCCACTGCGCTACCGCCCGACTCCTTCTCCTTCCTTCCTTCCTTCCTTCCTTCCTTCCTTCCTTCCTTCCTTCCTTCCTTCCTTCCTTCCTCCTTCCCCTCCCCTCCCCTCCCCTCCCCTCCCTCCTCTCCCCTCCCTTCCTTCCTTTCGTCCTTCCCCTCCCTCCCCACCCCTCCCCTCCCCTTCCTTCCTTCCTTCCTTCCTTCCTTCCTTCCTTCCTTCCTTCTTCCTTCCTTCTTCCTTCCTCTCTCTCTCTCTCTCTTTCTTCCTCCCTCCCTCTTTCTTTCTTTCTTTCTTTCTTTCTTTCTTTCTTTCTTTCTTTCTTTCTTTCTTTCTTTTCCTCCAGCGTTATTGTTAGGGCTTAGTGCTGGCACTATGAATCTACTGCTCCTGGAGGCCATTTTACCCCCATTTTATTTGCTAGGACTGAGAGGAGGGGGAGATAGGGAGAGAAAAAGAGAGACACTTGTAGACCTGCTTCACATCTTGTGAAGTGACCTCCCTGCAGGTGGGGAACCAGGGCCTCAATCCTTATGCTTGTGCTTCATACTATGTGAGCTTAACATGGTGTGTCACTGCCCAGACCCAAGAGTTTCCTTTCTCTGTATCTGTGTCATGTTGTTACTAGTCTTTTTGTAGTAAGTGTATCATATTGATGTGAAGTCATTCGTCACAGTGCTTTTGATTTGCCTTTTCCTAATATGCAGTGGTGAAGATTTTTTTTTATTCTTTTCATGTGCTTGTTGGCAACCTGTAGTCACATCATCTGCTTGATTTTTTGTTTTTTAATAAAATGTTACTTTATTCCTTAACATTGGAGATAGAGAATCTCTCTGCTACATTCAGTGCCAGGGATTGAACTTGAGATCTTGTGTGTTCTTGCTGTTTTCTTTTAATTTTTTTATTTACAAAATAGAAATATTGATAAGACTATAGGATAAGAGGGTTATGTTTCCACACATTGCCTATCCTCAGAGCTCCATATTCAGTCCCCTCCCTTGAAAGCTTCCCTATTCTTTATCCCTCTGGGAGTATGGACCCAGGATCATTATGGGGTGTAGAAGGTGGAAGGTCTGGCTTCTGTAATTGCTTTTCCGCTGGACATGGGCATTGGCAGATTGATCCATATACCCAGCCTATCTCTCTCCCTACTGGGGGGGCTTGAATTTTTTGGGGGGGTAGCTAAAGAGATTTTGAGGAATAAAAATACATATCAACTTTGAGAACTCAGAAATAAATCCCACCTACTTCAACATTTAAACTATGAGACAGGAGTCAAGCGCATGCAATGGAGGGAGAACACTATCTTCAACAAATGGAGTTGGGAAATCTGGATATCCCAACACTAATAAAACTGTATCACTCTTTAATTCACAAATAAAGTTTTCAAAACTTTTTATTTATTCAATAGAAGTAGAGATAAATTAAGCAGGAAGGGGGAGATAGAGAGGGAGAGAGAAAGAAAGATACCTGTAGTCCTGCTTCACTGTTCATGATGCTTTTTTCCTGAAGATGCGGTACCAGGGCTTGAACCCGAGTCCTTGCCCTTGGTAACAGGGTGCACCACCACCTGGCTCCTCCATAACATTTTACCCAGGCTGGGGGTGTGGATCAACCTGCCAACATCTACGTCCAGTGGAGAAGCAATTACAGAAGCCAGACTGTCCACCTTCTGCACCTCAAAAAGAATTTTGGTCCATATTCCCAGAGGGATAAAGAGTAGGGAAGTTTCTAATGGAAGGGATGGAACATGGAATTCTGGTGGTGGGAACTGTATGGAATTGTACCCCTGTTATCTTACAATCTTTTAGTCATTATTAAATCACCAATAAAAAAATGGGGGTGAGCGGTTGTGCAGCAGGTTAAGTGCATGTGGCCCAAGGTGCAAGGACCGGCATAAGGATCCCAGTTCAAGCCCCCGGCTCCCCACCTGCAGGGGTGTCGCTTCACAGGTGGTGAAGCAGGTCTTCAGGTGTCTATCTTTCTCTCTCCCTCTCTGTCTTACCCTCCTCTCTCCATTTTTCTCTATCCAACAACAACATATCAATAACAACAATAATGACCGCAACAAGGCTACAACAACAGCAAGGTCAACAAAAGGGGGGGATGCCCTCCAGGAGCAGTGGATTCATGATGCAGGCACTAAGCCCCCAGCAATAACCCTGGAGGCAAAAAAAAAACCACCTTGCTTTTCAGTATACACCTTGACATGAATGCATTAAAATTCTGGAGGCAACTGCACAACTTCCCTCTCTCAAGACTGTCACAGTGCCTGCCTCATCTCAAGCAGGCGATGAGTAAATGTGGATGACTGACTTCACCTGGTCCATCACTTATTCAGAAGGAGTCACATTCTAATAATCTTGATTGAACTCCCACCTGTGTGCCTCACAGCTTCTGTTTCAGAGCTCCCAATTCCTGAGTCTGTGAGTCACACTTCTTCCACCCACACACTGCTGTTCCACAGTTGTCCGAGTGCAGCTGCACATATAAAACTTCTCTAGGACAAAATGAGGAAGCAAGGCTGGGCCAATGTTGGATAAAGAGAATAATAAGAAGTTATGGCATTCCTCTCCGCACCAAATATTGTTCAGTCAGTAAATAAACTATAGCACTCTGATTTCAAATTAAATGTTAGTTTGGTAAAATGTTCTGTGACAAAACATGGAAAGTAGACTGGGGTAAGGATTTGAATAGATTTCAGGGAAAATCCTTTATTTTATTTTTTATTAGTGATTTAATAATTATCAACAAGACCATGGTATACAATTCCCACCACCAGAGTTCCATATCCCATTGCGTCCCTATTCTTTATCCCTCTGGGAGTATGGACCAAAGATCTGTTTGGGGTGCAGAAGGTAGGAGGTTTGGCTTCTGTAACTGCTTCTCCCCTGGACAAGGATGTTGACTGGTCTATCCATACCTCCAGCCTCTTTTTATCTTTCCCTAGTGGGGTAGTGTTTGGAAAGGTGAGGTTCCAGGACATACTTGGCAAATCCTAACAAAACCTAGTAAACTAGATGGAAATATGGGGAGAAAAATAAAGGCAAGAAGTCAAGTTACAGGGAAGGAACTGAAAAGAAGAAGAAGAAGGAGGAGAAGAAGGAGGAGGAGGAGAAGGAGGAGGAGAAGAAAGAAGAAGAAGATGGAGAAGGAGAAGGAGAAAGAGAAGAAGAAGATGACAAAGTAGAAGAGGAGGAGGAACAGGAGGAGGGGGAAGAAGAGGAAGAAGGAGAAGAAGAAGAAAAGGCCCTGAGTACCCTTGAACCGAAATACTTCAATGTAAGGCTAAGTTCTCACAACAACTTGTGACTCTGATTATAAACAATTTAATGAATATGCTCCACTGACAAAATGGGCTCAGCTTTGATGAAATATTTGTGCTACTCAGAACAGTATGTGAAACCCAACAAAAGAGACAGAACACATTTTTCTTGTACTGCATTCACTTAATTGACAATATGGAGGAATGAAGATGGCAGAGAAAAGGTAAATCAAAAACCAAAGAGGTAAAACTAGCAAATATGTAGTTTCTGTCTCCCCTCCCCTCCCTTCCTCTCCTCTCCTCTCCTCTCCTCTCCTCTCCTCTCCTCTCCTCTCCTCTCCTCTCCTCTCCTCTCCTCTCCTCTCCTCTCCTCTCCTCTCCTCTCCTCTCCTCTCCTCTCCTCTCCTCTCCCCTCCCCTCCCCTCTCCTCCCTTCCCCCCTCCCCTCCCCTTTCCCCTCCCCTTTCCCCTCCCCTCTCCCCTCCCCTCCTCTCCCCTCCCCTCCTTTCTTCCCTTCCCCTCCCCCTCCTCTCATCTCCTCTCCTTTCCTCTCCTCTCTTCCCCTACTCTACTCTTATTTCCTCCCCTCCCCTTTCCTCCTCTCCCCTCCCCTCCCTTCCACTTCCCTTTCATTTCCTTTCTTTTCCACTTGATTGCTCTAGTTCATGGTGATGCCTTGGAGCCTCAGGCTTGAGAGTCTTTTTGCATAACTATTTTATCTCCCCACCCTAGCTAGTCATTTTGTTTGCTAAATTTAATCCTCAGCACAAACCCATGAGCTGATTTGATTTGTAGTTGAAATTATTGAGGTGTAGTGGACTAACATTTGACAGCACAAATTTAATAATTTAATGAGACTGACAAGAAGATAGTTGTGACATAGCAAGGACTTTGGGACATAATTGGCTGAGGGCTGCCTTATGTAATTAGCATATGATTGACAACAGCCTATGGAGCGCAGTGGAAACTTAATGGTGGATGTGTCATAACTGACTTAAGCACAGGCAGTCAAAAGTCCCGCCCCCACCCCACTCCCAGCCCTTTCTCCTGCTGGGAGGGATCCCAGTTGGCTGCCCAGGACCTGGCATGCAGTTTCTGATTGAACATGTGGAGCTGAACTTCTGGTAACTAAATCATGCACTCATGGCCCTGGCATACTCTCAGCTCTGCCGATAATTGCTTATTTTGCTGTACCTAAAATATACCATCCTGTACTACTGCACTGCTGTATAAAGCTTTGATTGTTTAAACCCACTCCCAACTGGAAGCTACGACTAAGTCTTTTAATTTTTTAGTTACACCAGATAATTAGTACATCCATCAATCACAAGTCTCCTCCTCTTCTTTGGTAATCCCTCTTCTTCAGGCCGCCATTCCCTCTCTGCTCAGGCAACATGATCTTTATGTCACTACAAGTAGCTTTGCATATTCTAGAACGTTCCACAAATACCATCATCTAGCACATACTTTTTCTTTTGATCTGACTTTTGTGTTGCTTGCATTGACGGTCCAATCACTTTTGTTGCTGAGTTTTATTGCACTGTATGGGTCATTGCCATTTGGAGATGGTACTGTAAACATGTATATGCAAAGTCTTTGTGTGAACACATGCTTTTATTTCTCTTAAGAAAAAATACCAAGAGTTGGACTAAAATCATATTATATGTTTAAGTTCTTAAAAAGCAGACAAATTTTTTATGTTTTTTTTTTAAATTTGTTTATTTTATAGAGACAGCCAAAAATTGAGAGGGAAGGGGATGATAGAGAGGGAGTGAGAGAGACAGAGAGACGCCTGCAACATTGCTTCACTGTTGTTGAGTCAGATCTTGTTGAGCGTGGGCTGCGGAGATGAGAGAGGGGGTCCAGAGCGAAGAGGAAACACAAATCTTTATTTGTGCTGGCACCTCAGAGTTGGGTGCTAGAGAAGCAGGTTGGGCCACATGGAGGTAGTGAAAATGGCTGACTCACGCAGTAACCTTTCCTGCATCTGAACACAGGAGTGAAGCGCTGGCAAGAGAACGAGGTGCGGAAGAAGAAAGGCTTTTATAGGAGTAACTCTCCTGAGAATGGGAGGGGGGGAGGAGTAACCAAAGCACTCCAGATATCTCTGGGATACAGACAATGCCCTGAGGGCACAACATGGCGGAACAGGCACTCCGAGAATGTCCCAACTCTCGAGGGAACTAGCCTGAGGGGACAACATGGCAGATGTGACTGCATCAGCACAATTTCCCAGCACTTCACCACTCCAAAAGCATTCCCCCTACAGGTGGGTACCGCAGTCCCTGTGCATTGTAGCATGTGCGCTCAGACCAGTGCACCACCACCTGACCCATAGCCAAAATATTTTCCAAAGTAATTGTAGTGTTTTTTTAACTGATTTTTAAATTTTTTTAATATTTATTTATTTTCCCTTTTGTTACCCTTGTTGTTTTTTATTGTTGTAGTTGTTGTTGTTGATGTCGTCATTGTTGGATAGGACTGAGAGAAATGGAGAGAGGAGGGGAAGACAGAGAGGGGGAGAGAAATATAGACACCTGCAGACCTGCTTCACCACTTGTGAGGCGACTCCCCTGCAGGTGGACTGGGAACTCTAACCGGGATCCTTATGCCCATCCTTGTGCTTCGCGTCACATGTGTGTTAGCCCGCTGCACTGCCACCAGACTCCTGGTGTAGTTCTTTTTTTAAATCCCAATCTATGATGAATGAAGAGTCCCAATCAATTTATATCGTTGCCCACAATTGCGAGGGGCAGATTCCTTCATTTTCACTCTCTCACTGCGACTGCATGTATGGGTACATTGTGGTTTTTGCCTAATGACTTATGATGCAGAGAGCCTTTTCTTTTTTTTAATTAATTAATTTATTTTTTTTAAAAAAGGGACATTAACAAAACCATAGGATAAGAGGGGCACAATTCCACACAATTTCCATCACCAGATCTCTGTATCCCATCCCCTCCCCTGATAGCTTTCCTATTCTTTATCCCTCTGGGAGTATGGACCCAAGGTCATTGTGGGATGCAAAAGGTAGAAGGTCTGGTTTCTGTAATTGCTTCCCCGCTGAAAATGGACATTGACTGGTCGATCCATATGCTGAGAGCCTTTTCATGTGCTATTGACCATTTGTACAGCTTCTTTAGTGAAATGTTCACCCAAATGTTTTGCTCATCTCTGACTAGGTTGTCTTTTATCATTACATGTATTCCTCCAATGCGGTGGAGCCTAGGCTTGCCCCTGGGCTTTGGACATGACAAAGCAGGTGTTCTAGGAGCTACTGTGCTAGTCTTTTTTTGTATATTTTTAATAAAAATTAAAATTAGATTACTGGGGGATTAATGATTTACAGTTAACAGTAAATACGGTTGTTGGCACACGTGTAACAGTTTTCAGTTTTCAACAGAACATTCTCATCTCCAGCCTATGTCCTCCTCCACCATTACATACCAGGACCTGAAATTCCCTCTCCATCCTCTAGAGTTCTTTACTTCGGTGCAATACATCAAACCCAGTCCAACTGCTGCTTTGCATTCCCCCTTTTGTTCTTATTTTTCAACTTCTGTTTATGAGTGGGATCATCCCATATTCATCCTTCTCTTTTTGGTTTATCTCACTTAACATGATTCCTTCCAGCTCTATCCAAGATGAAGTGAGAAAGGTGAATTCATCTTTTTTTTTAATTCATCTTTTTAAATAGCTGAATAGTATTCCACTGCATATATATATATATACCATAACTTTCTCAGCCACTCATCTGTTGTTGGACATGTGGGTATCTTCTGGGTTTAGGCTATTAAAGATTGTGAAATAAAAATTTTTGTTAGGTGTGGGTTTTGCAGAGATTTGTATGGCTTCTTCATTTTTCTTATCATGTCACTAAAGAGGAAAACATGCTTTCTTTTTTTTTTTCCAAGTGTTTATTTATTTGTTGCCCTTGTTGTTCTATTATTGTAGTTATTATTGTTGTTGTCACTGTTGGATAGGACAGAGACAAATGGAAAGAGGAGGGGAAGACAGAGAGGGGGAGAGAAAGACACCTGCAGACCTGCTTCACCGCTTGTGAATCGACTCCCCTGCAGGTGGGGAGCCAGGGGCTCGAACTGGGATCCTTACTCCTGTCCTTGCGCTTTGTGCCACCTGCGTTTAACCCACTGCGCTACTGTCAGACTCCCACATGCTTTCTTTTGTCTAAGCTCTTGTATTGATGTTTATCTTATAGCTTAGATTTTTTTCATAAACAAAGTTTTATTGGAAAACGGCTTATAAATTTATGAGTTGACTTTGTACTACAACATCAGAGCTGACAACTTGCAAAAGATCAGTATGCTTTTCAAAATTAAAATATTTTATAGCTTAGACTGTTATAATTTGTGTTAGAGCTATAACTCTTTGCCATGTTCACAGTCACTGGGATATTCTCTTAATTTTTCACCAAGAAGTTCATAGTTTGAGCACTTCCATTTAGATTCAAGAACTGTGTTGAATTCATTTTTGTGTGTGGTGTAATAAGGGCCAAGGTTCATTTAAATTTTTAATGTCCATTTTTTCCTGAATTATTTGTTGAAAGGAATGACTTTTTCCCTATTGAATTTCCTTGTCATCTTCAATCACTCAATCTCAATCCTTCTCTGGAATGATGGAGTGCATGCACATGTTTATAATACTCTGGCTGTGTAGAGTTTAAAACTCTAGAAATATGACGTAGTGGTGACTATTCTGAAGACTGAAGAAACTAGCTGCCTAGAAACACTAGTAGGCACAGAAAAAAAGAAAAGCAAAGAACAAGAACAACTGCTTTCACCCTGCCAGACCCAATGTTTTTAGATAATAAAATACTACTCCAGTCACACCAGAAAGAAAGACATAGCCATGACCACAGAATGTGATCTCAGACCTACAGGGATGCAGAGGTCACACAGGCTCCTGTGCTGACTATGGGCCCCAGATCAAATTGATGGGGTTTATGGCTAATAATATTTATATACTTTACCCATATTTGGGAGCTACTCTCTTTCCTGATCCAGTTATAGTCATTTTTCCAACTATGACACCAACTCCCTAGACAATAACTTGGGTCCACCTGAATATTAGATGTCAGGCCCAGGCAAAAACTAGTAAAGTTGTGGGCCGTCTGGAATATACCTAAAATAGACCTACTAGCTTTTTCCAAAATGGAGAGCCCAAATCTTCATCTGCAATATTCCAGCTTTTAGTTTCACGATTAGTCAACAATTTTTTCTGATTTATATCTTAATTATTTTTCAGTCACCAGGTTCCAGATGCTACCATGATGCCAACCCGACTTCCTTGGGCAGACAACTCTATCAATGTCTTCTAGAGCCCCACCTCTCCAGATCCCTACTCTACTAAGGAAAGAGAAAGAGAGAGAGAGAGAGAGAGAGAGACACTGGCTGGGAGTATGGATTGACCTGTCAACACCCATGTTCAGTGGGGAAGCAGTTACAGAAGCCAGACCTCCCACCTTCTGCACCCCATAATGATCCTGGGTCCATACTCCCAGAGGGATAAAGAATAGGAAAGCTATCAAGGGATGGGATTGGATATGGAGTGTTGGTGGTGGGAATTGTGTGGAGTTGTGCCCCTCTTATCCTATGGTCTTGTCAATATTTCCATTTTATAAATAAAAATTTAAAAAAGAGAGAGAGAAGGAGTGAGACAGAGAGACACCTGCAGTGTTACTGGGCATCCTCTGGCCAGTGGAGAAGCAGCAGCAACATGGGGAACCCGGAACCGGGAACCAGCAGTGAGGGTGAGGCACAGAGGAAAGGACCAACCTCTGGGAGTGCTTCAGAGAGACAGATCCTTTATTGTTCATACTCAGGGTTGCATATACTGATCACCACCCAGTAGAACATAGGGGAAGTATGTAGGACCTAATAAGGAAAGTGCGTGACCCCCAGGTGCACCTTATTCATGCTCTTAGATTACACCTGCTTCTCATATCCAGCTCGGGCTCAAAGGCAAGTTACCAGCCTATAAGGACCCAAGTTACGGCCTTATAAAGGGAGGTGACGTATTGGTCATGCACGAGAAACGGGAACCTTTAGGGCATGTTGTGTAAGGAGGCAGCTCCCTTCCCCTGAGCTCGGTGGCATTTCAACCTACAGAGTCAAGGAGGGACACACCTTTAGGCCAGGTCAGCCTTGGGGTCTAACTGCTCAAGACTCAAGGTAGAAGTGATAGGCCTCTACCCAGTTTGGGGGATCTGAACCTCCCACACTGCAGCCCTGCTTCACCACTCATAAAGCTTTCCCCCTGCAGGTGGGGACTGAGGGCTCAAACCCAGGTCCTTGCACATCGTAACGTGTGCTCAGCCAGGTGCACAATGTCTTCTCATCCCTCCATATCCTTATTGCAAAACATCAGTATTTCCTTCTTCTTAAACCATGCTCTCATTCTTATGTCCTCAGTTATGGGAAAAAGGAAAAGTCTGGGAACTTTTTAAAGTGAAGTAGTTTTATTTACTTACTTACTTACTTATTTATATATTATTCTTCTGTCTCTTATTGAAGAAAACCAGTGGGAAGAAAATGTCCAAAGAAAGTGAGTGGAAAGTCCTGGGGCTTTTTGTACCAGTATAAACAAAAGGCATCAAAGCATTTCAGAATGGCTTTTCAACACATTTGGACAGATGACCAGAGGCTTCTCAGCAAGTCACAATGTTTTTGAGAGGAGTTGCATTAGGATTTTGCAATCTGGATGCACCCATGTTACCTCCTAAAATCAGGTTACTGAGAAACTTGCATCACAGCAGACAGTTTGGAAGTATACTCAAGCCACTTCTGGAAACTTCTATGTGGAAGTGAGGCTGTAAGGGAAGGCCATACAACAAACTTCCTTACTCCACTCATTTATTTTATTTCATTTTTTCTTTCCTGTTGATAGAAGGTGAGAGATGGAGAGATATAGAGAGAAACAGAAAGAAGGAAAGAATCCTCAGCACTGCTCCACTACCCATGAAACTTCTCTCCTGCAGTGGGGGTCATATAGTATAACCCTGGATTCAAACCTGAGTACACTCTCTGCTATGAGCCACTTAGTGGTCACTGCATCCACTCATCTTGATGGTTTAATTCCTGTGCTTGTCATCCACAGTAGCCACTAACCACCCATGCCTGAGTCACTGCACCACTAGATGAAAACTGCAGAAAAGTCAGGGGTGAAATGACTTTGCCCTGTGGGGTGGGCAGTAGCATATCAGGTTAAGTACATGTAGCACAAAGCTCAAGGGTTGAGGTTCGAGCCCCTGGCTCCCCACCTGAAGGGGGGGTGTCTCTTAGCAAGCAGTGAAGCAGATCTTCAGGTGTCTATCTTCCTCTCCCCTTCTCTGTATTCCCCTCCTCTCTCCTCTCTGTCCTATCCCCTGACTCTCACAAACCTACATTAAGGGAGAATGAAGACGATAGTGACCTCAACCACATTTGCTTATTCACAGGGCTTCAAAGATGGCCTGAAGTGGGGGGTTCAGGGTCCAGATGAGGCTGCAGAAGGACCAGAGGACACATGGAGGGGTGCCTTGGTCCCCTGGGGTGCTGAGAACTTGTGGAGAGAGAGGCTCTACATCACTGCATTTCCCTCACACAGTGCTGCACTAGTTCTCAGCACCTGGGAGGTTCAGAATAGCAGCAAGGCAGTGGGATTAGCTGCAGGGGCTGGTTTGGCCCTGCTACTGCTTCCAAAAGAGCACAAGAAGATGCAGGAACCTGTTCTTGGGTTTCTACAAACCTCATGATTTACTCCTTTGAGATGATTCTGAGCTTATGTTTGTTGAAAGCCTTCTGAAAAAGACTAAGACCAGCAGACTAAAGCAGCTGCCTCCTGACCGCTGGGGATCACCAAGGGCAGTTTAAGATTCCACAGGCAGGCACCGTCCCACAGAAAATGTTATGTTCTCTCGGTGGAGCATGAGGAGACTAAAACCCCGGAAGTGATTATCCTGGCCCACTTTGTATCTGTGGCTATTTAGATCAGCATACCTGCCTTTTAGAGCATTCCAGAAAGTATTGAGGTACTTTATATGAGAGGGCCTGAGAGTGAACAGCTCCTCAAATAGCCAAGCAGGTGTCTGTACACCTGCGTGAGGCAACTGGAGCTAAAGTAGAAAATTTTAGGCATATTTATTTATTTATTTATTTACTTATTTAATAGACCATTGCTCAGTACTGGTTTATGGTGGTGCAGGGGATTGAACCTGGCACTGTGGATCCTCAGGCACGATAGTCTCTTTGCATAACCATTATGTTATCTAGGCTTATTTATTTCCTGCCATGGTTTCTCTAGGGCTCTGTGCCTGAAAGATTCCATGGTAGTCCTGTGAATTCTTTCTCCTTTGTATCTAGAGAGTGAAAGACACAGAGGGAGAGAGAGGATCAGAGAGGAGAGCCCCTTTCCCAACCCATCCCCAGCACTGCCACTTCCATGGGTTCCCCAGGGCCTTGAACCTGAATCTTTGTGCATGCTAAAGTGTGCCTAGGATTTCTAATTTATTTTTTCCACAGCTCCTAAAGGTTTTTTTGTTTGTTTGTTTGTTCTGCTCTACTGATTTCTTAAAAACAAAAGTTGGATGCACAACCTACAGCAACCTGCCCAGGAAGCTGACTCCCTTATCTACAATAAACAGCCCAGGAAGCTGGCCTCTGCACATCAGGCCTGCAGAGAAATCAAATTGAGATCCATCCTGCCAATCCAGGATGATAAACAGTGATTTCTGGAACAACTAGTTTAAAGTGGTAAGGACCGACAATTTCTTTAATCCCTTCCACTGTTTCTAATTGACAACCAAGACAGAAAGGAAATATACAGCCTTAAATAATCACATAATCTCCCTGCCCCCTAGTTACTCCACCTCTAGCTAAAATGGAGAACTTGAGGATATGATGGTGAGGTCCTTACCAGTTGCAATAGCCTATAATTCTAGTCACATGGCTCCTACAATCACCAGCTGATTAGCCTCTCAAGCTTAACATCCTCTTCCATTGTTACCAACAACCCTTGAATCACAAGTTTGCTGGTAGTATCCCCACTGTCCTGCCTGAGTCCAGTTCTGTCGTAGGATTAGACCTTCTGTTACTCCTCCATATTGGCCAGCAGACTGTGCTTCTTGTTCTTCTCTCCCTCCTCTCCTTCTCGGCTGGGCAGGCTGGTAGAAAACCAACCAGCCATGCTTTGAAGAAAGGATCTGAATGCCAGAAGGATGTTAGAACATCTTGCAACCTAGCCATCACTGGCAACCTTCCCCTGAATTCACATGTCCTATCTCCTTCCAACTGGAAGTGCGTGCTGCCAAACACAGTGATGGGTTCTGCTTTGTATCCAGAAGGACAGGAGAACACAACAATCCTACCGTCCTGGGAGGAACTGCTCAGTCTGCTGGAAAAAGCATAGCTCAGCTGCTGCAATTGCACATCTAGAAAAGTATGGCTTCTGAGGCTCCGAGACCCAGAAGTCTGTGTTGTTGCCCCCTACCTGTGAATTAGAGGTGGTGCATGGGACCCGGGCCCATAGCATTCTGGGTAGTGGGGTGATTGCATATGTTGTATCTTGATCATGTGTTGAGTTTCAGGCAGACTTATTATAATTAGAACTTGTAATGATAAGAAAACTTACTTAACCCTTAGTCCTTTTGCTACCATGTGACCTGAAGATAAATATTTGCGTTGTTAATATCAAAAGGCATCTCTGAAGCAACTATCTGCAGATACCAGTCCCTATACCTTGAGGGCATGTCTCCAGGTTTTCTGTTCTCTGTCAACACTGATACAGGAAGACAGAGTTTATCAGAAAACACAAAATAACTACAAAGTTGGGACTATTGTCTCGTTTGATGTTAAAATATTTTTAAACACATAATGATTTTTTCCATGTCTAATGAATTTATTATTAAATATTCAGAATAACTCCAAGTGTATTTACTCAAGCATTAATTTCAGCACCATCCCATCTCTCTTTTTTTTTTTTTTACCCAGAAAACTCATAGGGTATCTTTCTTTTTCTACCCTACAACCATATCTTGGTTGAGTCACCATTTCCTTCTCCACAGAAGATAACTGACTATGTGACATACTTTATAAAAACACATAATATATTTGATTAAATAAAAATTTAAAGAATCTTTTTTTTTCCTCCAGGGTTATTGCTGGGCTCGGTGCCTGCACCATGAATCCACCACTCCTGGAGGCCATCTTTTCCCCCCTTTGTTGCCCCCATTGTTGTAGCCTCGCTGTGGTTATCATTATTGCCATTGTTGATGTTGTTCGTTGTTGGAGGGGAAGACAGAGGGGGGGCAAAAGATAGACAGACACCTGCAGACCTGCCTCACGGCCTGTGAAGCGACTCCCCTGCAGGTGGGGAGCTGGGGGCTCGAAAATTTAAAGAATCTTATTGGCAAATTCTGTTGAAAGTTTGGAGACCACCGATTTGAGGAGTAAAATTCCACTTTGGATAATATATGTCAGTTTTATGTGGTTTATTTATTGAGTATAAGGAAGTCTTGATATGTTTTTATCAGCATGGAAATGTTTCCCATAGAAAGTCACCTTTGGGGGCTGGGGAGACAGCATAATTGTTATGCAAAAAGACTTTTATGCCTGAGGCCCCAAATGTCCCAGGTTCAGTTCCCAGCACCACCATAAGCCAGAGCTGAGAAGTTCTTTGAAAAAAATAAAATAAATAGATAAATAAATAAATGAAAGTCACCCAGCTTCCTCAACCAGTAGACATTTTTTCATAAGAAAGATACTAGTTTCACTTTTGTATATATGTAGGTAGTTTCTTTTTCTTTCTTTCTTTCTTTTTTTTTTGCCTCCAGGGTTATTGCTGGGGCTCAGTGCCTGCACTACGAATCCACTGCTCCTGGAGGCTATTTTTTCCCCCTTTTGTTGCTCTTGTTGTCAATTGTTGTTGTTGTCAATATTATTGTTGTCCCCATTGTTGGATAGGACAGAAAGAAACTGAGAGAGGAGGGGAAGACAGAGGGGGGAGAGATAGACACTTGCAGACCTGCTTCACCGCCTGTGAAGCGACACCCCTGCAGGTGGGGAGCCAGGGGCTCGAACCCAGGTCCTTACGCTGGTACTTGCGCTTTGTGCCACGTGCGCTTAACCGCCTGTGCTACTGCCGGGCCCCTTCTTTCTCCCTTTCTTTCTTTCTTTCTTTCTTTCTTTCTTTCTTTCTTTCTTTCTTTCTTTCCTCTTCTTTCTTTTCTTTTCTTCCTTCCTTCCTTTTTTTGTTCTTTCTTTCTTTCTTCCCTCCCTCCTTTCTTTCTTTCTTCCCTCCCTTCTTTCTTTCTTTCTTTCTTTCTTTCTTTCTTTCTTTCTTTCTTTCCTTCTTTCCTCCCTCCTTTCTTTCTTTCTTTCTTTCTTTCCTTCTTTCCTCCCTCCTTTCTTTCTTTCTTTCTTTCCTTCTTTCTTTCTTTCCTTCCTTCCCTCCAGCGAGTTGGGGTTCTTTAAATCAGATAAGAAGAGAGCAAGAGTCTCTGCACGAATCCTGGGGAAGCAGTAGCTTGAAGCCCTTTTTGTCCTACAAGGTTGTTCAGATAAGGATTTTTGAGATCAGTTGTTCTAGGCACCCCAGGAAGTAAAGAATTCAAAGCTGGGCTCAGGCAGTGATGCACCTGGTTAAGTGCACATAGTACAGTGTTCAAGGACCTGGGTTCAGGACCCTGGTCCACACCTGTAGGGGAAAGCTTCGCAAGTGGCAAAGCAGGGCTTCAGGTGTCTCTGTCTCTTTTCCTCCCTATCTCATCTCCTTTCTCAATTTCTCTCTGTCTCTATCCTATAATAAATAATAAAAACAGTTTTTAAAAGAAGAGAGAAAGAAAGAGAAATCAGAGCTGCAGGCTGGCCATGCACCTTGTTCATCAAAAATTGATGGTGATCCTGAAAACAGGTCTTGAAAAGAATTGCAAACTATTCTAGCATCTTGGAAAGGGAAGGGGATTATGGCATGAGTAGTGGTAGAAGGGTCTAAGAATCTGGTTTGTAGATAGTGCATAGCTCCTTAGCTGGGTGACCTAGCTCCTTCTGGGTGACCTCTGATTTGGGGGTCATTGTGGGCTTTTCATACTCAGCAACACAGTATAGTTGAGGGGGAAATAGTATATTTTAATTCTCCAATGCAATTATATTAAGAAGGAGAAGCATTTTATTTAGGGGATTTTGACATGTTAATTTAAAGTACCTACCATTTAGGTTGACAGTAATTATGCTAGCAATTCTGGATTCCTTGAATTCTAGTCAAATTGCCATATGAATCTTTTCTATCCTGTTCTAATTTAAAACTTTTTTATTATCTTTTTATTTTATTTATTGGATAGGGACATTCAGAAATTGAGAGGGAAAGAGGTGATGGAGGGGTGGGGAGAGAGAGAGAGAGAGTGAGAGAGAGAGATGGAGCTGCAATACTGCTTCACCACTCATGAAGCTTTTCCCCTTGCAGGTAGGGACCGGGGGCTTGAACTTGGGTCCTTGTGCATTGTAACATGTATGCTCATCCAGGTGCACCACAACCTGCCCCCTTAAATATTTTAATTATCTTCATTTATTTGATAGAGATAGCCAAAAATCAAGAGAACAAGGTATATAGAGAGGGAGAGGGGACACATCTGCAGCACTGCTTCACCACTCGAGAAACTCTCCTCCTACAGGTGGGTCCTGGGGCTTGAACATTGGGTATTTGAACAGGTGGATACTTGGTTCTTTGCACATTGTAATGTGTGTGCTCAACCAGATGCACCAGCACCCAGCCCCAATCCTTTCTATTTGTAAGGGCTCTTACATTGTAATTTGCCATAAGCTTCCTTCTCAGAGAGTCTGCCCCTCTCTGTCTATGCAGCTCCAGGCAAATCTTCTAGAGTCTCAGAGTTTCATTTCCTGGATGCATCATAATTGAACTAATACTACTCCTTTTGACTTTCTTTTGATGATTAGATGTTAATAAATGAAACGCAAATGTTACAACCACTTTGGACAATAGTCTGTCAGTTGCTTAGAAAACTAAACATATGTTTACCATAGAACCCACTAATTGAACTCCATGATATTTGACCCAGGAGCTGCTCTCTACCAGGTCCACTGTCCCATCACTGCACAGCTTTGAATGAAGACAAGGAGCTTAACTTTTATTAACCACATTTGAAAGTGATTTTTCTCACAGAGGCTTTCTCTCCAAGACCCTTTCTTATCATTCCAGTTGTCTTAAACTCAATGTTTTATTTCTGTTATTCACCATCAGCCAACAATGGTGCTGTCTACCTCCACCGGAAAAATGGAGTTCTACACTTGTATACTACCATATTCTAAAGGCTGTACTTTTTTTTCCCTCCGGTGAGGGAGAGAGAAAGGGAGAGAGAAAGAGAGACACCTGCAGACATGCTTCACTGCTTGTGAGGTGTTCCCCCTGCAGGTGGGGAGCCAGGGACTAGAACCTGGTCCTGGTGGTACTATGTGCACTTAACTGGGTGTGCCACTGCCCAGCCCCCTAAAGGCTATACTTTGCATGGATTGATACTCAAATCTGGGATTCATGTTCACTTGCTGTGTATGTCTTGTACAGTTTTTTTTTCATAGCTATTTAACGTTGAAGGTTATCAGCTAGGAAGTGGCCTAGTGGATAAAGTATTGGACTCTCAAGCATGAGGTTCCCAGTTTGATTCCCCAGTATTACATGTGCAAGAGTGATTCTCTGGTTCTCTCATAAATTGATAAGTAAAAAAAGAAAAATCTTAAGAATATTTTACAGTAAATCTGTGGGATATTTGATCCCAGCTACTTTGCAAATGCATTAGAAAGTTAGAAAGCTAACCCATTTTGGGAAAAAAAAATTTTTTTTTGCTATGCTTGTTTATTTCATTTTGCCAGGTGTCATTGCATTCATTGTGTATCTTCAATATATTATTTATTTATTTATTCACACTAAGTGTGTGTGTGTGTGTGTGTGTGTGTGTGTGTAGGAAGTCAATGCAATCCGTGTTTTATGCAGAGAGGATTAATGCACAGTGTTTGCAGATATACTCATTAGTGAGTTTATAACTGTTAAATTATTTATTACTGGGCCTTTGAAATGTTACACATTAGGCAGAGATACATTCTGAGTAACGAGGCCTGTGTTCAAATATGTTTCAGTGCTATTTGGGAGTAAACCAGTGGGAGTTTTGGGATAGGGTTAGGAATCTATTATCATATTTTACATTTAGATAATTGCTTTCACTTTCTGAAAATTTCTGTGAAAAATCATTTTAGGAATGGCTACAATTTAGATAAAATAACACCAGGTATTCTTTGTATCACTTTCCTTGATATTTTATCTTGTACTTAGCACTAGCCTATAATTCATGAAATATAAATTACCCCATGTTTTCTATCTGACCTGAAAGTCTATTTTATTAATTCCTGAGCCCACTGCCCTGAGCCCTTGAACTTTTTTTTAAATCTAGTTTTAGCCCTTAATGATTTATAATCTCTCTTAATCACTGAGAAAACAAAGGCTAATCTTCAGGATGGTTTGCAATGGTTATGCAGAAAAGACTTTTTAGTGCCTGAGGCTCTGAGGCTCTGAAGCTCTGAGGCTTTGAGGCTCTGAGGCTCCCAGTTTCAAATTCTAGCAACTCCACAAGCCTTATATCTACCCATACTTATAAAAACAGATTTTTCTTTTCCTGTTCTTTCTTCCTTCCTTTCTCTTTATTTTTCCTTTCTCTCTTTCTCCCCCTCCCTGCCTCTTCCCCTTTCATTCATTCATTCTCTTTCTTTCTTTCTTTCTTTCTCTCTCCCTTCCTTCCTTTCTTTCTCTCTTTTTCTTCCTTTCTTTGTCACTGGCGCTTTACTACTCCAAGTCAACTTTTTTAGATAGAAAGACAGAGACAGAAAGACAAAGGGAGAGAGGTACAGAGGGGAAGGTACCACAGCACCAAAGCACTTCCACCCCACCCAGTGAAGTGGGGACTGGCCTTTTTTTTTTTTTTAATTGGATAGAAACAGAGAAACAGAGAAATTGAGAGGGAGAGAAACAAAGAGTCATCTGTAGCACTGCTTCACCACTTGTGAAGCTTTCCCAGCGCAGGTGGGGACCTGAATCCTTGCACACTATAATGTGAGTGCTTAACCAGGAATGCAATCACCTGGTCCCTGGGGGCTGGTCTTGAACCTGTGTCACACATGGCAAAAGCAACCATCCTTCCAGGTGACTAGCTATATGTCTGAACCTGCCCTTCAGCTTTTTTTTTTTTTAAGCTTGACCAAGCCCACAGTCTATCCTGATTAACTCAGTCTCTCCTTCAGGGTGAGGGGCCTCTATCTTCCTCTCTACAAACTCTTCTTCCTTTCCTCTCAATCTGGTGCCATCCTTTTTTCTTTTCTGCTGAAATAATCTATACTTCACTACTTCGTTTCCTGAGTTAGCTTCTTCTACCTGCATGTTCATTCATCTGAGCTAGCCTTACTACACTATATCAGTCATGCAATTAGCCCTCTGCAAACAGACGGCTCTTCTTTGCAAGCCTGGATATTACTCATTTTCTTTCCAATTTAAATAGCAGGAATATAGTCCTCACAGTTCTGGAGGCTGGAAGTCCCTGATCAAGGAAGCAGTGAATTCAGCCTCTTGGAGAAGCCTCTCCTTTGGTTTGTAGGTTGCTGTATTCTTGTTTTCACAAGACCTCTTCTCTAGAAACATGGAAATAGGGTAAGAGTGGAAGTGTGTGTGTGTGTGTGTGTGTGTGTGTGTGTGTTGGGGTGGGGGAAGGAGTGATGCCTGGGGTCCTATCTTCTTCTTTAAAGAAAAAAAAAATGTTTTACAGGGCTGGGCGGTGGCACACCAGGTTAAATGCCCATAGCACGAAGTGCAAGGATCCAGTCAAGGATCCCCGTTTGAGCCCCTGACTCCTCACCAGTAGAGGGGGTAATTTTACAAGCAATGAAACAGGTCTGCAGGTGTCTGTCTTTCCCTCTATTTATCATACCCACCTATCTCAGTTTCTCTCGGTCCTATCCAATGGTGGTGGTTGGGGGGAGGGGGATGGCTGCCAGGAGCAGTGGATTCATAGTGTAGGCACCAAGCCCGAGATAACACTAGAGGCAAAAAGAAGTGTTTTATTAGAGGGGCCAGGTGGTGGTGCACCCAGTTAAACACATGCTACCATGACAAGATTCCAACCTGCAGGGGTGAAACTTCACTAGCAGTAAAGTAATGCTGCAGGTATTTTTCCTTCTCTTTGCCTCTCATTTTTTCCTCTGTCCTATCAAATAAAAGGAAATTGAAAGGAAAAAAAAAAGAAAAAAATTACCACCAGTAGCAGCAGATTCATCATTCATGTCTTAATCTAGTGATAACCCTGGTGGAAATTAAAATATAATAAAAGAAAAATTTAAAAAATCTATGGGGACAGGTGATGGTGCATCTGGTTGAACACACATGTTACAATGCACAAGGACTCAGATTCGAGACCGCAGTCCCCAACGGCAGGGGGGATGCTTTTCGAATGGCAAAGCACGGCTGCAGGTGTCTCTCTGTCTCTCTCCCTATCACCCCCTTCCCTTTTGATTTCTGAAGTCTCTAGCCTATAAATAAATAAAGATAATAAAAAAGAAGTTTTACTAGATTAATAATAATTTAAAAGACAGTTTTTGTCATACAGAAACAATTTCTCTTTCCCTCCCTCAAAATGATTTTATTTGGATGAGTGGGGATAACAGTTGACTACAGGCAGCTGAATTTCTCATTTCCCTAGGACTGGTGTCTATAAAACACTCTCATTACCAGCTGAGGTCCTTTCTCACCCTCATGTACAGGGTTGCAACTTCTATTTTTTTAAAAATATATATTTATTTATTCCCTTTTGTTGCCCTGGTTGTTTTATTGTTGTAGTTATTATTGTTGTTATTGATGTCATCATTGTTGCATAGGACAGAGAGAAATGGAAAGAGGAGGCGAAGACAGAGAGGGGGAGAGAAAAATAGACACCTGCAGACCTGCTTCACCACTTGTGAAATGACTCCTCTGCAGGTGGGGAGCCCCAGGCTTGAACCAATGTTGGTATGCTTCTAGTCCCTGTTCAGGGTGCCATTATGCTGGGCTAGCTTTGCCGGCGGGAGACAGATGACCAGAGACTCATGGCTGAGCTGGGAAGCAGTACCTCTTTATTCATGTGGAATGCAGCACAATCTAAGCTATCTCTAATCACAATTCTGTCCTTATATATACTAGCCAAGTAGGGTGGAAACAGGATGTGACATAGAGAGGGTGGAGCAAAAAAAGACTGGTGGAAATCAGGGTATACTAGGAGAGGGAACGGAGCAAAAAGACATGAACCAATGGGGATTAAACCAATGCCCTGCTGCGGTGCTTAGTTAACAGTGGCTATGTAAATAGAATACAGTTTTAAGCAGGGGGGATTAAACCAATGAAACAGAAGGAGTTTTAGAAGCAGAATTAGAAGCATACCAACAAACCAAGATCCTTATACCAGTCTTTGTGCTTTGCACTGCGTGCGCTTAACCCGCTGCATGCACCTTAACCCACTGCGTACCGCCGGACTCCTTGGTTACAACTCCTTATCATTTCATGATAGGTATCTGCAACACCACTCCCACCATCAACTTAAGCCTTTATCTATCATCAAACACTAGGTCCCCCAGTGCCCAACCAACCTCTATCCCTCCCCAACAATAAGAAATAATAAAATCCTCTCCTTTGGGAGTCCGGCAGTAGCGCAGTGGGTTAAGCGAAGTGGGTTAAGCGCAGGTGGTGCAAAGTGCAAGGGCTGGCTTAAGGATCCCGGTTGGAGCCCCGGCTCCCCACCTGCAGGGGAGTCGCTTCACAGGCGGTGAAGCAGGTCTGCAGGTGTCTGTCTTTCTCTCCCCCTCTGTCTTCCCGACGTCTCTCCATTTCTCTGTCCTATCTAACAACAACGACATCAATAACAACAACAATAACTACAACAATAATGAAAAACAACAAGGGCACAAAAGGGAAAATAAAAAAAAATTAAAAGAAAGAAAATCCTCTCCTTTGCCTCCTCTTGGATGGAACTTGAAGACATTATGTAAAGTGAGATGAGCCAGGAGGAGGAGAATGAACTCCAGATGATTTCACTGATTGATGGAGTTTTAGCAACAAGGGAAGAAAGAGCAACTATGAGGAGGAACGTGAGCATTTTACTCTTGAGGAAGGTAACTGTACTATGATCTCTCTTCGTGATTAAGAAAAAAAAAAGGGTCTGAGTGGTGGTTCACCTGGTTGAATGCACATGTTCCCATGTTCAGAGACCTGGGTTCAAGCTCCTGTTCCCACCTACAGATAGGGAAGCTTCACAATAGGTGAAGTAGTGCTGCAGGTTTCTCTCTTCCCCTCCTACCTTTCCCTTTGTCCCCTTCTCAATTTCTCTGTCTCTATCTAAAGTAAGTAAATAAGAAAATACTAAAAGAAGAGAAAAGGAGAGGAAAGGAAAGAAAAAGTTCGTTGGGAGTAGTGAAATTGACAAAGTGTGAAGACCTTACAAAAAGTCTTGACAACAAAAAGCAATAGTTTGTTTCTGATATTAATGCTAAGACCTTTCTTGTAACATTTAACAGAATACTGTCTGGACCTCAAAGTTCTCTTTCAGGCTACTACATCAGTACTCTTCACTGGGTGCCTTTCCTGTTCCATTTACCCTTTTCTTGCCATCTCTTTATAGTGGAAATCCTCAAAGACTCAGTCTTTGGTTCTGTTATCTCCTCATTCATGTTTTTAGAATGTTTTAGAACATTCACTGCTCCCTCACAGCTTCACTTACTTATTCCTTAGATGTCTGCCAAATATGCATTTCTAGTATGGATTTTAATCTGCAGCTCTCATGAGTTTCCTTGGGTAAATCTCCTGGCTGCTAGTCTTCCTACTTGCACTGAAGAATCAACCATGTCAACTTCTCAGTGTAGAATGAATCAGCAGGGGAAACTTTGAAGAGATCATGGAGTGTGTTGGAAAGGTGAAGACAGAAGCAGTTAGGTTCAGGCTGGCATGGCAGCTGTAGGAATGCAAGGGGGTGAAAGGCTGTGAGAGGGTGTTTGGAGTCACAACTCTCAGCATTAGGACTAAATGATTGTCAAAGAGATAGATAGATAGATAGATAGATAGATAGATAGATAGATAGATAGATAGAGAAGCCCAAATAACCCATACTTTGACAAAATTGTGACTAAGAGGATGGTAATAGTGGGCATTACAGTGACCAATAGCATTTACTAACATGATAAAGTATTGGACCTCATTTATTTTCAAGAAAAGTCTGATATATATATTTCTTTATAATTACAGTTTTCCAATAGTTCTTTCCTAATTATAATGTCGCCACTGCATGAAGAAACATGGCTAATTTCATTCACAAGTCAAATAATTGCACCAATTCTTTTCTTTAAGATATGGTCATGCTTAGTTATATAACTGATGTATCCTTATACATACGTTCCACCTTATCACACTGAATGTTTACAAAGTATATACTGAAGGGGCCGGGAGGTTGCTTAGCTGATTAGAACACCAACGTGCATGTCCGAGGCCCAGAGAACACATGCTCAATCCTCTGTGCCACCATATGCTAGAACTGAGCAGTCATCTGGTTCTGCTTCTCTCTTGTAATAAGTAAATAAATATTTTAAAGTGTGTACGTATGAGTGGAAATTTAACATTTAATTATTTTCTGACTCAGTAAGGATGTTCTTCAGTGCACTCATTTTAACCTGAAATATGTGTATACAGTTTGACCACATTTCTGATTTGTGCTGAAGAACCTGCATTTCTCCCATTTTGCTTGTACAATCAATGCAAATGCTAACATAGTACAAAGAACAAATACTGGTTTATCATTATTTTAAAATAGTTTTGACCTTTGAAAGAGTATTGAGTATCCCCAAGAGTACAGGACCAGGCTTGGATGCTGCTGAACTAAATCTTTCTATAAGGATTTGGTCCCCTCCATGACCCAGAATACAAATAATTTAAGAATCCAGTGACTTTGCTGGAGCTATAACAAATAGCTGTAGAATTAACCTGTAGACAAGTAGACACATTCTACTGGATTTTCTCTGCCATTAGCCGGTGCAGAATTTGTTCACTTAAGACCCCATCTATTGCTTTTCAAATTCAAAGTTTAAAAGCACCCAAAACTAGATAAATAAAACATGTACAGGACTTACATGTTGAAACCATTAAATGCTGATAAAAGAATCAAAGAAGAGCTAACTGGAGATATAGTTTGTGTCCATGGATTAAGAGATTCAACTACATAGTAAAGAAACCATCTTTCCAAACTGATAGATTTAGCAAAAAAATCTCAAAATGATTGTAGGTATAGTAATAAGTAATCTAAAATGTGTGTAAAATCAAAGGAATTAACAATTCTGACAAAGGAAAAATAAGTGAGAGTATCACTTGATCCAATTTTATTTTATTTTATTTTTATTTTTTTTCCCCAATAAAGAAAATTTTTTTAAAAGTGCCACAAAAGGACTTCCATAAAGTCTTAAGTGAACAAGCAATAATAGCCATGCAGAAAAATGAACTTAGAGATTTTTGTAGGCAGAGCCTTTTTTTTTTTTTTTTTCCACCCACCCACCCCAGAGTCTTTTACTTTGGTGTAATACTCCAATTCCATTTCAGGTTCGACTTGTGTTTTCTTTTCTAATCTTGTTTTTCAACTTCGGCCTGAGAGTGAGATCATCCCGTATTCATCCTTCTGTTTCTGACTTATTTCACTCAACATGATTTTTTCAAGGTCCATCCAAGATCGGCTGAAAACGGTGAAGTCACCATTTTTTACAGCTGAGTAGTATTCCATTGTGTATATATACCACAACTTGTTCAGCCACTCATCTGTTGTTGGACACCTGGGTTGCTTCCAGGTTTTGGCTATTACAAATTGTGCTGCCAAGAACATATGTGTACACAGATCTTTTTGGATGGATGTGTTGGGTTCCTTAGGATATATCCCCAGGAGGGGAATTGCAGGGTCATAGGGTAGGTCCATTTCTAGCCTTCTGAGAGTTCTCCAGACTGTTCTCCACAGAGGTTGGACCAATTGACATTCCCACCAGCAGTGCAGGAGGGTTCCTTTGACCCCACACCCTCTCCAGCATTTGCTGCTGTTACCTTTTCTGATGTATGACATTCTCACAGGAGTGAAGTGATATCTCATTGTTGTCTTGATTTGCATTTCTCTGACAATCAGAGACTTGGAGCATTTTTTCATGTGTTTCTCGGCCTTTTGGATCTCTTCTGTGGTGAATATTCTGTCCAAGTCCTCCCCCCATTTTTGGATGGGGTTATTTGTTGTCTTGTTGTTGAGTCTGGCAAGCTCTTTATATATGTTGGTTATTAAACTCTTATCTGATGTATGGCATGTAAAGATCTTCTCCCATTCTGTGAGGGGTCTCTTGATTTGGATAGTGGTTTCTTTTGCTGTGAAGAAGCTTTTTAATTTGATGTAGTCCCATAGGTTTATACTTGCCTTAGTCTTCCTTGTAATTGGATTCGTTTCATTGAAAATGTCTTTAAAATTTATGCGGAAAAGAGTTCTGCCAATATTTTCCTCTAAGTATCTGGTACTTTCTGGTCTAACATCCAAGTCCTTGATCCACTTGGAATTTACTTTTGTATTTGGTGAAATACAGTGATTCAGTTTCATTCTTCTGCATGTTTCAACCCATTGTTTCCAACACCATTTGTTGAAGAAAACTACAGACCAATATCTCTGATGAACATAGATGCGAAAATATTGAACAAAATTCTAGCCAACCGGATACAGCAGTATATCAAAAAAATTGTTCATCATGACCAAGTGGGGTTTATCCCAGGCATGCAAGGTTGGTTTAATATACGTAAATCAATCAATGTGATCCACCACATCAACAAAAGCAAGACCAAAAACCACATGGTCATATCAATAGATGCAGAGAAAGCCTTTGACAAAATACAACATCCCTTTATGATCAAAACACTACAAAAAACAGGAATAGATGGAAAATTCCTGAAGATAGTGGAGTCTATATATAGCAAACCTATAGCCAACATCATACTCAATGGTGAAAAACTGGAAGCATTTCCCCTCAGATCAGGTACTAGACAGGGCTGCCCACTATCACCATTACTATTCAACATAGTGTTGGAAGTTCTCGCCATAGCAATCAGGCAGGAGCAAGGAATTAAAGGCATACAGATTGGAAGAGAAGAAGTCAAACTCTCCTTATTTGCAGATGACATGATAGTATACATGGAAAAACCTAAGGAATCCAGCAAGAAGCTTTTGGAAATCATCAGGCAATACAGTAATGTGTCAGGCTATAAAATTAACATTCAAAAGTCAGTGGCATTCCTCTATGCAAACACTAAGTTAGAAGAAATTGAAATCCAGAAATCAGTTCCTTTTTCTATAGCAACAAAAACTATAAAATATCTAGGAGTAAACCTAACCAAAGAAGTGAAAGACTTGTATACTGAAAATTATGACTCACTACTCAAAGAAATTGAAAAAGACACAAAGAAGTGGAAAGATATTCCATGTTCATGGGTTGGAAGAATTAACATCATCAAAATGAATATATTACCCAGAGCCATCTACAAATTTAATGCTATCCCCATCAAGATCCCAAGCACATTTTTTAGGAAAAGAGAAAAAATGCTACAAATGTTTATCTGGAACCAGAAAAGACCTAGAATTGCCAAAACAATCTTGAGGAAAAAGAACAGAACCGGAGGCATCACACTGCCAGATCTCAAACTGTATTATAGGGCCATTGTCATCAAAACTGCTTGGTACTGGAACATGAACAGACACACTGACCAGTGGAATAGAATTGAGAGCCCAGAAATGAGGCCCCACACGTATGGACATCTAATCTTTGACAAAGGGGCTCAGACTATTACATGGGGAAAGCAGAGTCTCTTGATCCAATTTTAAACATTATTATATAGCTACAGTCATCAAGACAGTGTGACATTGGCACAGAGACAGACACATAGATTGTTGGAACAGAAAGGAGAACCCACAAATAGTCCCACACAAGTATGGCCAATTTTTTTTTTGACAAAGATGAATATTGATAGAATATTGCTTTGCAAAATCACAAGATCCCAAGGGGTAATACTGAGGCATTTGTGTGTACAACTCACCACATTCTCCATCAAAGTTCCAGTGCCCCTTCAACTCTGATGACCTGCACTAAATGAGCTATTGTTTCAGGCCATCGTTACCCTTTAAAAAAAATTTTTTTTTAAATCTTTATTTATTGGATAGTAACAACCAGAAATCGAGAGGGAAGAGGGGGTGGATAGGGAAGGAGAAAGAGAGAGAGACACCTGCAACAGTGCTTCACCATTTGCAAAGCTTTCCCTCTGCACGTGGGGCTCCAACCTGGATCCCTGCGTATTGTGACACGTGTGCTCAACCAGGTACGCCACCACCCGGCCCCTTCTTTTTGTAAATTCATTTGCCTCAATTATCTGGATTCCACATGTGATAATTGATCGAAGACAATGTAAATCAGACTTAGAATACAATTATGCATCCAAGGATATACTTTGATTTCTTCCTTTTTTAAAAAAATTAAATTTTTTTGTTACCTTTATTTATTTGTTGGATAGAGATAGCCAGAAGCCAACAGAGAAGGAGTGATAGAGAGAGAAATAGAGACACCTGCAGGCCTGCTTCACCACTTGTGAAGCTTTTCCCCTGCAGGTGGGGACCGGGGATTTGAACCTGGGTCCTTGTACACAGTAATATGTGCGCTCAACCAGGTGCGCCACCACCCAGCCCCCTTTTTAAAATTTTTAAAATATTTTATTTATTGGATAAGACATAAAGAAATTGAGAGGAAATGGGAAGATAGGGTGGGAGAGAGAAAGAGACACCTGCAGCACTGTTTCACTGCTCATGAAATTTCCTGCCTGCAGGTAAGGACCAGGGTCTTGAACCTGGGTCCTTGTGCACTATAACAGAGCACCCTAATGGGCATGTCCAGCCCCCTTCTTTCCTCTCCTTCTCCTCCTCCTTCTTCTTCTCCTTCCCCTCACCTTTCTCCTCCTCCTCCTTCTCCTTCTTCTCTGTCTCTCTCTCTTTCTCTCTTTCCTTTTTAGTAGAGCACTACTTGCTCAGCGCTGGCTTTCAGTAGTGTGGGGGATTGAACATGAGACTTTGAAGTCTTGGGCATGAAAGTATCTTTGCATAACCATTATACTGTCTCCCCTTCTTATTTTTAATCAAAGAGGGATTTTAACCTAAGCAATGGTCAGCTCTGGTTTATGGTGGTGAGGGGGGATTGCACCTGGGACTTCGAAGCCTCTTTGCATAATCATTATGCTATCTATCTCCACCCTGCATTTTTTAATTAGTGATTTAATATGGCTTTATAAAATTATAAGACAACAGTCTTATAATGGGTATAGCTTCACACCATTCCCATTACCAGAGTTTTATGTCCCCATTCCTTCCATTGGAAACTATAGTAGTTCTCCCTAGGTCACAGATATGGGTTGACTCTTACTTTTTATGTCTGTCTGTCTGTCTGTCTATTTATAAAATACACACACACACACACACACACACATATATATATATATATATATATATATATATATATATATATATATATATATATATATATATATTGTCCCATTTTTTTCAAGTCCTGCCTTCTCTTTCTTTCCAAATCACACCCATACCTATCACTACTTCCTTTTTCCCCTCTTCTATCTCGGGGTCCATATGGAACTGAGTTTCAGAGTTTCACCTTCCCCTAGCATTTCTCCCCTTTTGGGAGTATAGACAAAATTTTTTTTTCTTATCTCTGTTTATTGGATAGAGACAGTCAGAAATTGAGAAGGTAGCAGGAGATAGAGAAGAAGAAGTAAAGAGAGACACCTGCAGCACTGTTTCACCACTTTCAAAGCTTTTTCCCTGCAGGTGGGGGCTGGGGGTTTGAACCCGGGTCCTTGAGCACTGTAACATGTTTGTTCAACAACCCAGCCACTGGACCAAAATTCTTTATGGGATGCAGAAGGTGGAAGGTCTGGCTTTTGTAATTGCTTTTCTGCTGAACATGGGCATTGGCAGGTCAATCCATATCTCCAACCTGCTTCTGTCTTTCCTTAGTGGAGCAGGGCTCTGGGGAGGTAGCGCTCCAGGACACAGTGGTGAGGTTGTCTGTCAAGGTAGTTCAGGATGGAATCACAGTAGCATTACAACTTGGTGGCTGTGGCTTAGTGAGTGAATCTGAAGAAATCCTGCTTGTATTTTGTTGAGCAGTCAGGTAATTTTTTTCATTGCTTTTTCTAGTTTGTCAGGGAAGTAATTTGAAAAATCCCAGTATTGATTTTTGAACCATCTGTTGGCATCAGATGCTTTCAAATCTCCTTTTGTGCACATGTATAGAAAGAAATAGATGCATAGTTAGAGATACATATCTGACTTACCGATATAGATACATATCTGACTCTACATAATACCACTTATTCACTTGTTATTACTTGAATGTCTTCTCTGTTTAATTTCTCTCTCTCTTTCAGATTTTCAGCTACTTCTATTTCTTTGAAAATACTTATGTTATGGATGTCAAAGGCCAAACTCTTCCCAGACTTATATTACTTTGGGAAGGCATAGAAACTACAAAAGAGTAAATTAAGATAGCATAGTGGTTATTCAAAGAGACTTTTTTGCCTGTAGGCTCCAAAGTCTCAGGTTCAATTGCCTGTACCACCACAAGCCAAAGCTGAGCAGTGTGCTGGTAAAAAGAAAGAAAGAAAGAAAGAAAGAAAGAAAGAAAGAAAGAAAGAAAGAAAGGAAGGAAGGAAGGAAGAGGGTAGGGTGCTCAGTTTTCTGACATGTGGAATACACTTTCACCTTGATTAAAAAGAGATGAGGGAGGTACTGAGGGGGCAGGCAGTGGTGCATCCAGTTAAGTGCATGTTAAATTACCAAGCACAAGGATCTGGGTTTGAGACCTCACTCTTTACCTGCAGGGTATCTGCTTCATAAGTGATGAAGCAGGTCTGCAGGGTCTATCTTTCTCTCCCTCTATCTCCCTGTCCTCTTTCAATTTCTCTCTCTCTTATCTAATAATGGTAATAATAATAGTTAATAATAAGAAAGAATTAGAAAGGAAAAAATGGCCACCAGTAGCAGTGGATTCCTAATGGTGGCACCTGGAGTCAATAAGAAAGAAAAAAGAAAAGAGAGAAAGAGATGGCTAGGGCTGACTAAGTAGCTCACTTGAATAGCATGCTCCAGCCTGCCCCCCACCCCTACAATGAAGGGAGCTTTGGTACTGTGATTGTTTTTAGTCTCTTAAAAAAAATTCGGACTACAGCTCAAATAAGTGATATAGTCTGTGCAAAATATGGACTTGCTTTCCGTATATTGTCCTTGCTTTCCGAGCTAACACACCTGGTCCTCTGTCTAAAATATCTCTCCATTTTTCCTCAGAGGTTGGATTAATAAAAGTTTCCTTGAAGTTTATAGTTTGCTTTATCTGGCAGCTTTGATGAATGTCTTGTCATCAGTCATGCAGTTTTTTTGTTTACATATATATATATATATATATATATATATATATATATATATATATATATATTAAATTGTTGTCCTTTAACTTCCATGAAGAGTGATTCAATTTGCAGGTGATTTTGTGCATCTAGATGGGAATTACAGCTAGGCTCACTCAGATGGGAACAAGGAACTGCTTCAGAGAGTCTATTTACCTGGAGAAAAAGTATAACCTTCAGTACAAATGTATGACTCATCCTTGGGATTTCTTCATTACAACATACAGAAATTTCATTATACTCTATCATACTCAAAAGTTGTAATTGTTATGCTCAAGAAAAAAAAAATTAAGAGAGAGAAAAAGACCCAAAACCCCCCCAAACAAGTACAAGTCTACATATAATCTAACAATTCTACTTCTGGGTTTTTCTCCAAAGAATTGAAGAAGGATGGCCAGGAAAATGGGTCTGTAAAGTGACTGTAAGACTTCATGCATGAGGCCCCTCCTGTGAGCCTTATCACTACCTGTGACAGAGCTGAATGGTGCTCAGTCTTAGTCTTTCTCTCCTAAAATAATTGGATATAAATCTTTTTTTAAAAAAAAAAAAAGAATTGAAGGGGCTGGGTGGTGATGCACATGTTAAAATGCACAAGGACCCAGATTCTAGCCCCCAGACCCTGCTGACAGGGGGAAGCTTTACAAGTGGTGAAGCAGTGCTGCAAATGTCTCTCTGTCTCTCTCCATCTCTAGCTCCCTAGACCCTCTTGATTTCTAGATATCTCTATCCAATAAATAAAGATTAAATAAATAAATAAAAAGATAAATAAGAATTGAAAGCCAGCACTTGAGCAAATATGTATATAGCCATATTTATAAAAGCATGAACCAAAAGATGGGAACAATTAAGTGGCCATCCATAGATGAATAAATAAACAAAATGTGGTCTAAACTAGATAGTAGCAGAAGACACTAAAAAAAAACAAAAAAAAAACAACAACAGGAGATTCTGGCAAATGCCACAATGTGAATGAACTTCCAGGACATTATTCACTAAGTGAAATGAGTCACAGAAACAAAAAGACAAATGGGGGACTAGGTGGTGGTACACCTGGTTGAGTGCACATGTTACAATGTATAAGGACTTGGGTTCAAACCCCTGGTCCCCACCTGCAGGGAGAAAGCTTCACAAGTGGTGAAGCAGTACTGCAGGTGTCTCTATCTCTCTCCCTCTCTTTTTAAATTTTATTAGTAATTTAATATTGATTTACAAAATTACATGTCAACAGGGGTAAAATTTCACACTATTACTACCACTAGAGTCCTGAATCTTCAGTTACTTCCTCACTGTAAGACGCCAAAGTTCCCCTAAGGTTGTAGACATGGGCCAACCATCATCTCTACAACTATCTGTCTACATTTATACACAACTGTTTCCCGTTTTCTTCCTGATCCAATCCTCTCTTCCCCTCCAAGCCACTTATGACAACATTACTACTTCCATATGTCCCTCTCCTTTTCCTCCTTTCTTCCTGGGTGCTGATGGAACTGGAGTTCTGAGCCCTTTTACCTTCTTCCTCCTATCACTTCTCCCCCACTGGGAATATGGATCAAGGTTATTTTGAGGATGCAGAAGGTGGGAGTTCTGGCTTCTGTAATTGCTTCTTCACTGGACTTGGGCATTGGCAAGTTTACCCATACCCCCAGCCTGTTTCTATCTTTCCCTAGTAGGCCAGAGCTCTGGAGATGTGAGGTTCCAGGACTCAGTGGTGAAGTTGTCTGCCCAGAGAAGAATAAGCAGCCTGACTCAGCAGCCATTTTCAATTCTGTATCAGCTACTATGAAGGAATATCCACTCACTGGCTCTTCCTTATCACCATCTGTGAAAGAACATCAACACCCTCCCTGATTAGATCTTATGTTGATTAGGAAAGAAACAGGAAGGTAGGTGAAATATTTCAATGGATTCTGTTGCTTTGCCATATGTACAAACCAGATTTGAGCCTGGCCCCACTGCACTGAAGGAAGCTTTTGTGTTATAGTCTCTATCTCTCTCCCTCTCCCTCTCCCTCTCCCTCTCCCTCTTCCCCCCTCTCTCCTTCTCCCTCTTTCTGTGTGTCTCTTTCTCTCTAAAAATAAAATCAAATAAATAGAATTAAGGACCAAACTTAAAAAAGGAAAGAAACAAGGTTCTTTCCTGGTTATTACAAACACCTCAAATGACAACATTTCTTTTGAATTAAAGTCTTTGTTATTAATAATAATAATATCTTTATTTATTTATTAGATAGAGACAGCCAGAAATTGAGGGGAAAGGGGGTGATAAAGAGTGAGAGAGACAGAGAGACCCCTGCAACCCTGCTTCATCACTCACAAAGCTTTCTTCCTGCAAGTGGGGGCAGGGCATTTGAACCCAGGTCCTTGTACATTCTAACATGTGCGCTCAACCAGGTATGCCTGCCACCTGGCCCACAGCATTCTGTCTGAAGACACCTGCAATCAACCTTCAAATTCAAACAAATTACCTAGCTTAGTTAGATCACTTTCTTGCTTGTTCCCTCCTTGCCCCACCTCCCATTCTGAAGGACTATACTGTGGGACTGACCTTTTGTTGTAAACGTGAATCATGATACTTCTAAAAATTATTTATTTATTTATTTATTCCATTTTGTTGCCATTGTTGTAGTTGTCATTGATGTCGTCGTTGTTGGATAGGACAGAGGGAAATGGAGAAAGGAGGGGAAGACAGGGAAGAGAAAGATAGACACCTGTAGAACTGCTTCACCACCTGTGAAGCAACTTCCCTGCAGGTGGGGAGCTGGGGGCTCGAACAGGACCTTATGTTGGTCCTTGTGCTATGTGCCACCTGCGCTTAACCTGCTTACCGCCCGACTCCTCTGAATCATGATTCTTATTTGCAACATGCTTATATTATACAGTCTGATAATTTCTAATTTTTCATGGCCACTCTTTTCTAGAAAATGTATACTAAAGAGCTCAAGTATTAGACTTTTTTCTTTTCTTTGATAGGACAGAGAGAAACTGAGAGAGGAGGGGAAGATAGAGAGAGAGGTGTAACACTGCTTCACCACTCATGAAGCTTTCCTCTTGTAGTTGGGGGTTGAGTGGCTTGAGCATAGACCCTTTGTGCATGGTGGCATGTATGCTCAATCAAATATATTTTCTAATGACTAATACAGGTAGATTAGGTAATTATGCATAACAAAGTGTGGACTATTAAACTTCTGTTGTTGGCTACGTACATGTTCAATATAGTATTTGATAACTAATATAAAAAATAGACATAAAGGCTTCTTGAGTTTAGATAGAATCCAAACAGAACCCCAAGGCTGTGGAGGGTCATTCCCAGGCACATACAAATGCTCTGGCTTGTCTGGGAATGCACATACTGGTCTATCCACTGTGGAGATAAAACCAAACCTACTCCAGAACCCTGCCCCACTAGGAAAAGACAGAGACAGGTTGGGGATATGGATCGACAGGCCAATGTCCATGCCCAGCAAAGAAACAATTCCAGAAGCTAGAACTCCTTTCTTCTACACCCCGAAAAGAGTTTTGGTTCATACTCCTTCCCAGAGGGCGAAATATTACTGGAAGATGACCAGAGGGCCCTGAACACCAGTTCCACCAGGATCCATCACTTTAGTGACCAGGAACCTTTGATTTTTGTACCATTGCTGAGAGGGAAGAGATTCTGGAGAACATCTGAGGAAGTCAGACACTGTTTCCCTTATGTGAGAGGAGAGAGGAAATAGGAAAGACACCCAGAAATTGTAACAGGTGTAGGTATGGCTTAGAAAGGAAGTGAAGACAGGGTTTCAAAGTGAATAAAAATGGATATCAGCTTCCATATTATATCAGCCATCTTTACCCAAATGGCCCACATGTTTCTCTGGTGTGTGTCTTTTCATTTGCCTGATTAAAAGTTAAAAATACAAAAGGGAGGAGGGAGGATGCTATGAAGAATACTTAGATAGATTTAGGGTTTTTAAAAAGCAAGTTAGGAATGCGGTCAGGTGGTGGCACACCTAGTTGAGTGCACATATGACAGTCCACAAAGAGATGGATTCAAGTTTCTGGTCCGCCCCCTGCATGGGTGAAACTTCACAAGTGGTGAAGCAGATCTAAAGTTACTGTCTCTCTCTACCTCTCTATTTCCTCATCCCCTCACAATTTCTCTCTGTTTCTATCCAAAATAAGTAAATAAAATTAAAATAAACAAAAAGTCATGAGGGAGGAAGGGCTTTGTGGGAAGACTCCTGTTTCCTATATTGCTCAACATTATAAAACAAAGTTTCTTCCTTTACACAAAGGACTGGAATGCAGACTTCTCATATTTCTCTGTGCATCACTGACTTCAATTTACCAGAAATTTTTAACCTGAAAAATGTAACTGGAGGAGGACTGATAAGGATAGATAAATATGTTTTCAAAGTCCACTTTTTTCCCCCCTAGGGTTATCCTGGGGCTTAATGACTGAATTAAACTCCACAGTAACTATTCTTTCCCCTCTCCTCTAGGTAGAGGGTGATAAACAGAGAGGGAGTATAGACCAGTTTGCCTATTTATTTGTGTTTATGAGAAAGATAAGAAGATATATGAGGGTACCACTTGGTTCCAGATGATGGTACTGCCAGGGATTGAACCTGGGGCCTCCTGGGCTCTGTTACACTGAGCTAATGCCCCAGCTCCTCACTGAACTTTAATTTCAATTATTCCCCTGGCTTCTGTGCCCCATTTCTACTAGATCAGTCACTTTCTCAATTGAAGACCTTTCCCTAGTTTTTTTTTTTTTTTCCTTTTCTCCCTCATAGTAAATCTTTGTCCACCACTGCCTACGTGTGTTCCATAGGAAGGAGGTAGGTTGACACTACACAGAGACCTGGTTGGGAATCTGGCAACTCAGCAGCTGTGGACAGTTGTTCAGACGAAAATGAAAAATACACAGGCAAAAAAAAAAAAAAAAAAAAAGAAAAGAAAAGAAAGAAAGAAGCAAAGAAAGAAAGAAAAACAGATGTCAATGGTGGACTCTCACTTCTGCATTCCAGTGTTCCTGAGTGGAAACTGTTAGAGGCAGTTTTAAGTATAGTTGCTTTTTGCCCTCCTGCCCAGTGAGGTGGAAAATTCCTTGCCCTTTTCCCCTTGACAAACAGGACCTAATCAGTGAAGGCCATCAGTTATTTTGCAAGTTGCTTGAAAGACCCTGCATCAGGCAAGCCTTATCAGGGCCTTTGTATAGGGTTTGAGGAATGCTGTTACCGAATAGTTACAGCAGATGGCCCGATAAATTGCAAACAGATGGCCGGTGGTCCCAGCAGATAGCAAAAGAATGTGGCAACCCCCATTGTGGCCGGGTCCTATTGGTCTGGTTCATGGTGTGATGTTTAGAACTAGCTCATGCTTTGCTTTGAATGGATCATGCTTTTGCTAAGTTAGAAATGATTGGATTTTGCGTTTTCTATAGCATGTTATTGGATATAGGCTGATAAGGTGATGTGTTCCCCCTCCCTGAGTGGAGTCTGAATTCCTATAAATTGTGTGGTTTGAGCTTTGTTCAGGGTCGAGCTGGTGGACTGCTGTCAGTTGCCACTTGGCCTGGATTTGAATTCGTTAATAAAATCTTTTGCTTCCTTGCAGCGGATGGTGGTTTGATTTTGCTCACTAACAGAAACTTTGGTTCACTCTGATGGTAAGCAACCTGCTCTCCCCTTTTGATGTTGTCAGCACCTTGATGGACTCTGTAACCAATCAGCTTGTGCCTTGCCCAGCTTGAAATAGATAAAAGGCTGGGTACTGTGGTACAAAGTTGTTCAGACCTGGTAGAAGTCAACTGGAAACCCCTTAACAAGAAATAAATGTAACTCCCTACCCTCCACGGCTCCAGTCTCATTCCATAGCTACACTGGAGAGCAGAAACAAGATTTTTTTTTTTTTAAGAACAAATGACAGAGAAAGGTTTTAAGTTTCAGCCAAATGCTCCTCCTCTGCTGTGCTCACCTGATAGCTGTTTGTCTTGTCAAGGCCGTCCTTATCCCCTTGCTTGTGAATGTTTGCTTCTTGACTCCACTTTGTAGTGTCTTGTGTGAATTGTACTGTGCTTTTGTTTGTTTTTCTGGTTAGGAATAGTATGAGAAGAGGTCAAGTCTTCTCTGAAATGCAGAAGTCCCTCCTTTCTGTGCTAATGCTATTAGCACCCTGAGCCTGATAAGGATAAGGGGGATGTTTTCAGAATGTGAAATGTGGCTCTGAGGCCTTTATTGTCTCTGGCTAATTATTCTGTTTCTCTTGACTTTTACACAAGTTACTGGTGTCTGTCCTTTCTATCTTGGTCTCTAGAGAGATCTTGAGAACATACCATAGGTCAATGGATTTTCATGGAGCATTTTCCTTTGGGGGATTTTTTTTTTCTGCTGCTTTCAGGTTTTGGCCATTCTTACAAAGGGAAGGAGGAGACACTGACTTTCTTAAAGGACCACACACATTTTAATCATGTTTAGTTATTTTCCCCAAATTAAATAGCATGACCCTTTCCCGTGTCCCCTGTATGCCTACCTAGCCTGGTTCATTTGTACATGGCAATATTTTACTCCCCGTGCTTCTGGAGACTGAAAAGTCTGAGGTTATTGCTGGATAGGAGTTCAGCTGGCTAGCCATCATTTTTGGATTTATACCAGAGCGATTGGCAGATGCTACAAATCAGAACTGGCTCCCCAGAGAACCCATTATTAAATGTGTTCACCACTGAGCCATTGTGGTTTTTTTGGGGGGTGGGGTGGGCTGGGGTGGGGGTTGGGGGTCCTAACTCAGTTTTATTTACAGTAGATGAGGGATTGAAACACATAGTATGCGAACCCTCCTCTGCCTTGTCCTTATCCCAAGAGGCCAGGAGATGTTGATACCTCAGAAACACAACTATAGTGCATGAAAAGCTGATAAGGGCAGCCATTGAGCCATTGTTAAACAGCTCACCACCTGTTTGAATGGCATCTGAAGCATTGTAGCTAGTTTTGTTGGAAGGCAGGTTAGGGAAAGCAGCACCCGCCCCCTGCACCCTGCAGGAAGCCAGGAGAAGGCCCAGAGGCAGGGCCAGAAGCCCAGTGTGTCTGCATATCCTGCCCCAGCTCTCTCCCTCCCTGACTGCAAAGGCCACAACATGCAGATGGAGACAGATGTGATACTTGGAGACAAAAGCTGAAGCACATCCCCTCAGGGTCCTGCCCTTCCCCAGAAAGCTGGGAAGACCAGGAAGCCTGGGGCCTTCCTCTTTCTTAGGGGTCTACATGCCTACATGGCTTGAACTTTCTTTTCCTTTTCTGTCCTTACTTTCTCCCAATAAATATTTATCTTCCAGTACCATGATTGGCTGTCTTGTGATTCCTTCACGGTAGGAGTCAGTCTAGAATCCCACATGAGGGAACTGGGGAACGGGGAATAAATAGTCCCATTTAGTGGCACCCTCTTCCCCTTACAGTTTTGTTCAGTCCTCTCTTTTTTTTATTTATGTATTTATTTATTTTTATTTGCTTATTGGATAGAGACAGCCAGAAATCAAGAGTGGAGGGGGAAGTAGAGAGGGAGGAGACAGACACCTGCAACACTGCTTCACTACTCGCAAAGCTTTCCCCTTGCTGGTGGGGACCGGGGCGGGGGGGGGGGGCAAGCTCAGACCTGGGTCCTTGCACCCTGTAACATGTGCTCAACCAAGTGTGCCACCACCCAGCCCCTTCAGTCCTTTCTTTAAGGATAGAGCAACCCAAGAACTTTGGGCAAGGAAAAGACAAAGCATTGTTGACTATCCTAGGACCACGTGCAAGGACTAGGACTCAACAGAGCCAAGAGACTTTGCTCGGTTTCTATTTATTTTTATATTTATTATTCCAAAGTAAGATGTTCTTTTAGCTGCACAGGACTCCTTCATTTTGGAAATGCATAAGATTTTCCTCTTGTCAACCTGTCAATGGACAAGTACCTGGAGGGTACCACCCAGAAAATGGAAGTGTTAACAGGTATGGCTTGGAAAGGTGGAGGCAGGGCTTGGGTTTTAAAAAGCTAGACCTTTGGGCTTTCTCACTCTGCCTGGACCATCATGTAAGTAGTAACTTGATTTTTTTTTTTTTATTATTCTCTTTCTTTCTCTCATGCCTTAACATGAATGTTCTTAATTTTCCTGAGTAAAGTTTAAAGTACTTGAGTAATCATGCTCTTTCCTCAATTCTTTGTTGAGATAATGTGTGACAAACTTTTTAATGTTGAGGGAACAAATGCCAGCCTTCTCTTTGCCCCATAACAGAACCATTTCCTTCCCCCCACAATGCAAATGACATTTAAATAAATGTCTGTTAAAATCAATTCCTCAGAGTTTAATTCAGGCCAGAGGGTATAACATTATTAAGATTCTCAGTACATTTTTACCCAGAAGGCTGTGGACATTTATACTCTCCCTGCAGTCAGCTCAAATCACCAAACCCTTCCTGGTGCTTGCAACTGGAAGAGAGAGAAGATTTTTCCACTGCCTCCCTCTGCCCAGTTTGGACTCCACTTTCCAGTTAGACTGAGCATATTCCAGGAAGCTGACAAGCTCTGTGGCCTTCAGCTGTGCTTTTCTCCATTGTTCCTGTAAAACCGGCAATTGGTAAACAAAGTCACGATACCTTGAAGTTACTGGAAAACAGTTTTTATTCTTGGTGCTCCAGACCCAGAACTGGCTAATGCCCAAAGCTTCTGATCCCTGATGTGCTGTAAGATTTCCCTTTTACAGGTAAAGAAAAGTTGATAAAAAATGATTCACAATATGCATACAGGGACTAAGAGATGTGCAGAGGTCATAAAGGTCAAAAGCTGTCAGGACATTTACAAACACCAGAAGTTGGCTTTAAATCTTCCAGGGCTTTTACAAGCACTAGGAGGAAGAAGGAGGGTTTGGTTTAAAGTTTATGGGTGACCTGGAGGGGCCTGGTACAGTTGCCATTAATTTTAATATACCATACTTCATTCTCTCCACACAGAGGCTATCTCTCCTTCTAAGATGAAGTTCTATATCCATCGTATAACCATCCTGAAGTCAGGAACACACACAATAGGCTTCAGAACAAAAATATGTGGGAAAGGCAGATGGTTGAGGGAAACATACATGATCTTGATTTTAACAGGACTTGTGAGGGCTACAGACAGACTCTCACTGGCCACAAAGGAGCCTTGCTGAGGGCACTGGAAGGACATTAGAAGGCATATCAGGGGGTGGGGGAGATAACATAATGGTTATGCAAACACACTCTTATGCCTGAGTCTCCCAGGTCCCAAGGCCAATCCCCTGTAATACCATAAGCCAGAGTTGAGCAGTGATTTAGTAAAATAATAATAATAATAATAATAATAAATAAAAAACTAAAAAGAAGGCATATCAGGAACTCAGTGCAGCTGGGCAAATTGACCTAGCAAGCTCACACATCATCCTTCTCACACCTTCATCACATAGTGTGGAAGAGTGACTAGACGTTAAGATGTCTCTAGGTTGCAGTAGTACCTCCCCACCCATCTGGTTTGAGGCCATAGAATGCAGTGTTACACAAGGGCATTCTGGTTAAAGGTTAAGCATCAAGAGATGGGGAGGGAAGTTTGAGAGTCTGAGAAACCAGCTCCCCCCCCCCTTCCTGGATTATTGCTGGGTCTTGGTGCTGTCTCTATGAATCCACCCACTGCTACTGGTGGTCATTTTTTTCCCTTCCCATTTTACTGGATAGGATGAGAGAAATTGAGAGAGGAAAAGGAGATAGAGACAGAGAGAGAAAGACAGCTTCAGACCTGCTTCCTCCTGTAGGTGGAGAGTAGGGGCTTGAACCGGGGTCCTTGCACATGGTAATGTGTGTACTCAACCAGGTGCATCACCTCCCTGCCCCCTGTATTATATCTTCTTATGGTAACTTACATAGATTCTGGACATATTAAACTGGCACAGCTGGGAAACTCAGGGTCTCTCACTCTTGAGGGCCTATAAGTGTCTGTGCATTTACCTCTCTTTCTATCACTGGACTCACTTCAAGAAATGCTCGACCTGCCTGAAACCTAATGGACTACCTATGACTCTTCACTTTGAATATTTGTCTACCACTGGGCCAGCAGAGTTCCAAGAGAGATCCCTAGACTTCTTACTCCTCTTTGCCGCAACAGAATGACACAGAAAAAAAGATGCCCAGTGACAAATGCTCTTGACTTTCAAGGAGAGGGGAGCAATGAGCACATAACAGAACTGGGAATGCCTTTCTCTTCTTTTTTTCTTTATTTAATTTGGTCTTTTAAAATTTATTTTTAAGTGATTTTTAAAATTTATTTATATAGCTATTTTTATTTGACAGGACTGAAAGAGAGAGAGAGAGAGAGAGAGAGAGAGAGACTGACTTGCAATACTGCTTCACTGCTCATAAATATTCCCCCTTGCAAGCAGGGTTTTGGGGCTTGAACCCAGGTGCTTGTACATGGTAACATGTCTGCTCAACCAGGTGCACCACCACCAGGCCCCTCTTCTGTTTTCATCACAGAGACAGACATCTCGGACAAGATCAGGCATGTTCAGGGTGGTATGGCCATATACAAGAGACACATTTCTGAAAGTAGAAACAGGTGTGTGTTCTTCATCCATTCCAACACACATACACACCACACCACAACATATCAAGTGCACATGTGAACACACATCCACATCTCTGACATCAGTTTAAATCTGACTTTCCTTCTGGGCTCTGAATCCACATTACCAGCTTTCAAAACCTGTTCTCTACCCATGAAGAAGGAACTGCTGATAAATGCCCTGCATGGTGTGAGCCTGTTCAGCCACTGAGAATCTAATGTAAGAAGTGCCCTGAGCTTGGTCTAACTCAGTTAGCATCACCTTGATTTTTTTTTCTTTTCTTTTTTTTTTTTTTTGCTTCCAGGGTTGTTACTGTGGCTTACTGCACACACTATGAATCCAGTGCTCCTGGTGGTTATTTTATTGGATAGGACAGAGAGAAATTGAGACAAGAGGGGGAGACAAAGAGGGATATAAAAATATAGACACCTGCAGCCCTGCTTTACTGCTTGAACCTGGATCCTTGCACGGCTTCTCTTCATATTGTGTATGCTCAACCCAGTGCGCCACCACGCAAAACCCTTGAAATTCTTCATGATTCTATTTTTGGACTAGAGTTTTGTGGCTGAAGGCTCCTGGGGGCCCAGGAGCATGTGTGTGTGAGCAGATTCCTGGAATGTAAATTCCCCTGTCCCCCTAAATTCCATAGAGCATCCCCATTGCCCCATATGTGTAGATTCTGAAGACCAAAGATTTTGGGAATAAGACAAATGCAAGCTAAGTTGTCACATCCATGACTGAGTGGAGGTCACAGATTGTCTCAAGAGACTGCTTTCTGATGGCAGTAGCACTTGCTTCAAAAAGAAGAAAGAAGACATGGGAGAACCCAGGATTTCTGCCACATTCTTCCTTACTCTGGTTACTTCCTTGTACCAGTCAACCCACTATGCAGAAAATGAAGGAACAGAAGGAAAGGGAAAGACAAAGCAACCCAAGCCCCTTTCCTCTCACCCTCTCTTACCCATTAGTAAGCCAAAAGGAACTGCTGTGGGGTGACATGAGTGTTCACTGAGAGAAGTGAGATAAATCCAGATGAGTTACTTTTGTATAGTCATTCTCCTGGTAAGAGAGCTCCAGACTAAGCCTGGGCAATAGCTCACTTGGATAGTGTGTTGCTTTGCCATGTGTGCAACCCAGATTGGAGCCCAACTCCCACCATGTTGAAGGAAGCTTCCGTGCTATGGTTTGTTTCATTATCTTTCTACCTCTCTATCTCTAAAAAGAAAAACAAAGAAGCTTTGTATCCCCAGTTACCTATCTTTCTCTCATCAATACATTATGAAAAAACTACAATATGAAAACTACCTAATATGATGATTCTACATGCAAATTAAGTGCCAGTGTTTGCATTTAAAAGGAGGATTGCAGGAGCTAGGCAGTGGCACATCTGTTTAAGTGCTCACATTACAGTGCATGAGGACCTGAGTTCAAGCCCCTGGTTCCCACGGCTTGAGGGTAGCTTTATGAGTGAAGCAGGGCTGCAGGTGTCTCCCTTTCTTTACCATTTATTTATTTTTATTAGTGCATCTATATTAATTCATAAGATTACATGTCAAAGGAGTACAATTCCACACTGTTCCCACCACTAGACTTTCTGATCCCTCTGTTACAGTCCACCAAGGTCTCCCAAGATTGCAGACATGGGTTAACCATCATCTCTATAGCTTTGGTCCACATTTGTACATTGTTGCCCCTTTTGCTTCCAGGTTCAGTCCTCTCTTCCCCTCCAAGCCACACATAACCCTATGACTTCGTCCAAATATCTCTCCCCTTTTCATCCTCTCTCTCTGAGACCTGATGGAGCTGGAGTTCAGAGCCCTCTTCTCTTCCTCCTATCACTTTTCCCCCATTGGGAGTAGGAGCAGAGTTGTTTAAGGGGTTGCCGAAGGTGGAAGGTCTGGCCTCTGTACTTGCTTCTCTGCTAGACTTGGGCATTGGTAGGTCTACCCATACACAGAGTCTGTCTCTATTTTTCCCTAGTTGGGTAGAGCTCCGGAAAGGCAAGGTTCCAGGACACATTGGTGGTCTTTCTCCCTCTCTATTTCCTTCTCCTTTCTAAATTTCTCTGTCTCTATCCAATAATAAATAAACTAATTAAAAATAAAAAGGAGCATTGCACAATATAAAGATGGGCATTAAAATCCAAGCTAAGCTAAGATTATTATTATTATTATTTAAGATTATTCGTCTTGGGCCTGTAGGACCTCAAGGTGTGTTTTCCTTTGTGGCTAGAGCTCCCCAGGGGAAGCAGTGCTGGCTGTCCCTAAGATGAATCACATGTCCCCCCTTAGAGACTTCCTTTCTTCCCCCTGTCTGACTGTTTCACCTCCCCAGCAGCTTCCCTGAGACACAATTTGCCCTTGATATTTGAGTCAGGGCTTTTCATTCTGGCTCTATTTGTATTCCAATGTGTATAGCAGCATAATCTGTGATAGCCGAGACCTGGAAGCAACCCAGATGCCCAGTAACAGATGAGTGACTCAGAGAGTTGTGGCATACAGACACAATGCAATACTATGCAGCCCTTAAAAATGAAGAAAGAACGTCCTTTCGTTCATCTTATCTTCAACGAAACCTGAAGAAATGATGTTAAGTGAGATAAACCAAAATAGACAAAAATGAATACTGGATGATCTCACTCAGAGATAGGGCTTAAGAAGCAAGGACAGAAAGGGAAAACACAGAGGAAAACTTGGCCTGGGTGTGGTACACCAAAACAAAGGATTCTGGGAAGAAGGGGTAGAGAGGGGGCTGGGAGGACTTTGAAATCCTTGTGCAGGATGGCAGAAAAGAACTTAAGAGAGTGTTTTGTAGACACCTGCCACAGGGTGATGAGAAGTCATATACCTATCTCTTCAACTGTACTGTAAACTATTAACATCCCAAATACAGTGCTTCTTTTATATATATATATATTTATTTATTTTCCCTTTTATTGCTGTTGTTTTATTGTTGTAGTTATTATTGTAGTTCTTGATGTCATTGTTGTTGGATAGGACAGAGAGAAAAGGAGAGAGGAGAAGACAGGAGGAGAGAAAGATAAATACCTGAAGACCTACTTCACCGCCTCGGAAGCAACTCTCCTGCACGTGGGGAGCCGGAAGCTGGAACCTAGATCCTTATGCAGATCCTTGCGCTTTGTGCCAACAGAGCTTAACCCACTGCGCTACCGCCCGTCTCCCTCCTCCCCCTCCCCCTCCCCGCCCCTCCTCCTTCTTCTTCTTCTTCTTCTTCTTCTTCTTCTTCTTCTTCTTCTTCTTCTTCTTCTTCTTCTTCTTCTTCTTCTTCTTCTTCTTCTTCTTCTTCTTCTTCCTCCTCCTCCTCCTCCTCCTCCTCCTCCTCCTCCTCCTTCTTCTTCTTTTTCTTCTTCTTCTTTGTTAAAGGACTTATTTTTGTTAAAGGACTTGATTTTGTACTGGGCATCATTATTTGGGGACTGCTAGCAAGGATGTCTCCTTTGTGGCTCTGCACTGATATGACCTCTGACAGCCTAAGTCACTAACAGGCCAACAAAGAGTTTGTGGTGCATGTTATCAATCTACCCTGGTGTGTACCAGGGCTCAAACAGGTCAGGAAACAGCAGGGCTTTTGAAGGTTTGTTGACATTTTCAAGGAACATGTTAAGCTGATAGTTTTTAGAAATAATGAAACTGACAATTGAAATATTTTCCTTTGTTCAGGATATCCCCAACCAAATAAATAGCCTTTCACCACCTTTTGAGTTTGTTTTGTAGATGCTGGGGGAGGGAAGAATTTAATGATTCTGTTACAAGGAAACCTCATGTCCCTCAAATTAATATAGAGTTTTTGCCTATATTAGTATTTCAGTCACTAATTTGAGACTATTATCTTTTAGTGGCTATTATAAAACCAGCAAACATATTTATTAATTAATTGTATAAAAATAGTATTTTACTACCTTAAATTAGATATAGCAAAAACACTCAGGAAAGAAATATCCATGACAACTACTCCCTCTCCTTCTTCATTCATTCATTCATTCATTCAATCTTTCTTTCTCTCTCTTTTTAAAAAATAATTTTGTTTATTTTTGGATAGAGACAGAAATTGAGAGGAGAGCGGAAGATAGAAAGGGAGAGAGACTGAGAGACACCTGCAGCTCTACTTCAACACTCATGAAGCTTTCCCCCTCCAAGTGGGGACCAGGGGCTTGAACCTGGGTCTTTGTGCATTGTAGTGTGTGAACTTAACCACTGTGCACCACCACCTGGCCTCTTCGGTCATTGTTTCTCTTTTTGCTGGTCCATGTGTCCTTGGCTTTGCTCAGCTCAGCTCCAAGCTCTCAGTTCCAACATTATCTCCTTATCTGTGTTGTGTTACTTCCTCTCACTCTGGTATATTTTTTTAAAACAATTTTTATTTATTTATCCATGAAGAACGATAGGCAGAGGGAGAGAGAAAGAACCAGATATTGCTCTGGTAAATGTGCTGCAGGGGCTTAAACTCAGGACTTCATGCCTGAGAGACCAATGTGTTTCTCACTGCACCACCTCCCAGACCAGGGTCTCATGCTATTTAAGATCCAGAGTCCAGGAGTTGGGTGGTAGCACAGCAGGTTAAGCTCAGGTGGTACAAAGTGCAAGGACCAGCATAAGAATCCCAGTTGGAGCCCCCAGCTCTCCACCTTCAGGGGAGTCGCTTCACAGGCAGTGAAGCAAGTCTGCAGGTGTCTATCTTTCTCCCTCCCCCCCTCTGTCTTCCCCTCCTCTCTCCATTTCTCTCTGTCCTATCCAACTACAATAATAAAACAAGGACAACAAAAAGGGAATATATAAATAAATATTAAATAAATATTAAAATAATAATAAATTAATATTTATTAATAAATAAATATTTTAAAAAGTCTTTTAAAAAAAAGATCCAGAGCCAAAGGTCAGATTCTAGGTCTTCTCCTTGTCCAATCACTTGCCTTGCATTCTTCCTTTAGGGCACTTTTTCCTTGCTTTGTAGCTTGGTTCCAGGAATTCTGGGAAATGTAGTTTTTTCTATATCAAGTTACACACCTTCATTCATTAGGATAATGAACAACCTGGGACAACTTGAGCTTCAAGGGGTGTAGAGAAAGTGATGTAGGGGGACTTCTTGGGTGTGGACTTGCCTCACCATGATGGCCAATGGCTACAAAAAGGTTTCTCTCTTGTTATACAATTCTTTTATGAATTGTTGGGGGCCCTTTGCTCCCAACAGGACTATGCTGAAAAAACTCCAGTTTCAGAATGGGGAGAAGGGGACTTTATCAAGTCCTCAGCTTAGGGTAGTTGCCCCACCAGCACTGAATCACTGAGAGTATAGAAACAGCTCATTCTCAGGACTAAGGTGCAGTTACACCTTCCATGTCTGGAAGGAAACAACATTGAACCTTCATGTTCTGACTCCTGTGAAGGGGGCTTTAGAGCTAATGAGCTGGCTTAACAGGAAGTGAAGGAGGCACTATTCTGGCTCTCTCTCTAAGAAGCAAAGGGAAATATTTTATCAGAGATTTTAACAATTCTTAATCCCTCTTCTGGGTAACCCCCTACCCTCACCCCTACCACTTCAGAACAAATGCTCAAAACACCAAGTTTTGAGGTGGAAATCTTATGGGGTCATGACTTTTGGCTCTTTCTCACCTAGTCTCTTGCATCAAAGGACTTTCGGAAAGTCTTCAAGAGGGGTTCCCCATGACACAAGACCCACCCATTGGATTCCCACTGAGGGAGTAGCATCATCCCTTTCTGATCTGGTTGACATGGGGGAGTGTGTGTATGTAATGATACAGGATCATCTTTTTTGTTGTTGTTGTTAAACAAAGCCTGGAAATCTTGAGGTCAGAAATGACAGGAAGTACCTAGGGGAACACAGACAATGCTGCACCAGGCCACTACACATGTTCCTGGGCACACCTGTGCCTGGGGGAAGGAAATTGCTTGCACAGGAAATGGGAGTGGTAACAGGTGTGGGTGTATCTTAGAAAGGTGGTGGAGGAAGGGCTTGTTGTTTATAAGCTGTCAGCATGGCTTGCTCTCTCTGTCTAGGTTGGCCTGCCATCATGTAAGGGCTCTCTCTCTCTCTCTCTTTCTCACTCTCTCTTTTTCTCTCCCTGTCTGTCTTTTCCTTTCTCATGACACACATGTACTTTAACATGTGAAGGTTCTCAATTTTGCTAAATAAAGTTTAAAATCCCTAAAAAATCATGCTTTCTCCTCAATTCTTTATTGAGATTATATTACTATTAAAAATATGTGGAACTTGACCTTTACTTTCCACTAATACATCCTGGCTTCAGATAACTTCTTTCCTTTGTTTCCTTTTATTTGGATAGTCCTGGGCATGTGTCTAAATGAGAGGTAATACAATGGTGGAGGATGGAGGAAAGAAATAGGAGTCAAAGTCTTATGAACAAAAGAGTTTACTTGATGAAGACATATTTTGCCTTCTTTTGACCAGTGACACACAAGAAATCAGTGAGAGAACATAAGGCATCAGTAAAGGTTTTATAAAGGTTACTGGAATAAACAAGTTAAGAAAGTCACCAAGAGAAGGGTCAGCAAAGAGAGAGCTAACTGCCTCACTGCTAGGCAGACGTGCATTCCTAATACACATTTTAATAAAAACTGGGCCTATAGGAAAATAGGAAGAAGAAATGTGCCTGTAGCCACCCTATTCAATTGCGTCCTATCCAATGACTAGATGTGGAAGCCTTAACTTTTGATATGGAGAATGCCTAGAAGTTGAGTGTTAAATTTTTGCCTAGTAAATGCCTTAAATCCGGGGGGAATTTCACTGTACTGTTGCTATCATGTCAGCTTGTCAAAAAGCCTTATTTATATATAATTTTATGACACAGCATTTGAAGACCATGGTACACACACACACACACACACACATACACACACACACGGGGGGGGAGAGAGAGAGAGAGAGAGAGAGAGAGAGGGAGGGAGGGTGAGAGAATGGTCTATCTCTACAGGAACCAAGGCCTTGAGAGGGGGTTATAGTAGGTTTTTATATGGTACAGAGTGGGAGGTTGCTGTGGCCATATTTGTGTGTCTGGGGTAGTAGGATATTCTGAGGTCATCCATGTTGCTTATGCTGGGGCAGGATGCAGATGGGTTTGGAAGATGCTAGTTCTCTCTTAACACATGACCTTGAGTAACTAACGGCCTTGAGATTCTGCAAAGTAGGCATCTTTGTGGCAGGGGGCAGGTCCTATAAGGTTATAAAAGAAGAGAGGGCAAAGGGTCATACCACAGATTCCATCTTGGGCTATAAACTCAAGAGGAAGCCCAGTTATCTGTCTAGCAGAAGCCTGGCAGAAACCTCCTTTAGATGGTGACAGTGGTGGTGGTGGGGTCCATAGTCATTCCTTTATCATAGCAGTCAGCTATGGGAAAGACCCCTGGGATCTTTGGGTAGACAACACTACCCCGTTAAGGATCCATACTTTCTCTAAACTAACCAGATGGACAGCCCCAAGGAATCCATTAGGGTTGCTCGTAAAGTCATTTCTAAATGGAATAAGTGGAGAGATAATTTACTGGAACAAAAAGCAATGGGAACTTGTCTCATTGTTCTGTATCTCTCTCCAGTGTAGGATGACTCTGACCATCCAAACTGCAGAGCTCTGCCCTCTGGCCCAGGCTTCTGCCCAGTCTGGACTTCTTCTCTGCTCAGTCCTGCTTCCTCTGCCTCCTCCCACCCATGTTTATCAAAAAGATCCTTCCAAATGGCCACTGGGAGCAGTGGATTCATATTGCTGACACCAAGCCCCAGCAATAAACCTGGTGGCAAAATGAATGAATGAATGAATTAAAAGATGGCTTTCCCCAGTCGATATTCCATATGCCAAGCTCCATCTCAAGTATGCGTCCCAAGAACCCAGCTATGGCAACCATCTGTCCCAAAACTGGTTAAAGGAAGGGGATAGAGGAAGTTCAAAAAACAAACACAAATGTTTAATCTACAAACATTAACAAATTACTTTTAGTTAATGTGTAAAGTAAATTATATAGTTCTTGTAGCCTTGGAGTTGGCATAGTGGATAAAACATTGGATTCTTAAGCATGAGGTCCCGAGTTTGATTCCCAGAACTGCAAATGCCAGAATGATGCTCTGATTCTCACTCACTCTGCCTCTCTAACAAATAAACAAGTCTCTAAAAAATAAAGTAAGTGACATAGTACTTATCTATATGCAAAATGCAGAAATGAATTCAATATCTGATGTGTACCTACACAGATATTTAATGTCTATGCAGAAATACATAAAGTATTTTACCTAGATTTACAGTTCCAATTTAATGGAAGTATGGGCTGGGGAGATATCACAATGGTTATGCAAAGAGACTCACATGCTTGAAGCTCAAAAGTCCCAGGTTCACACTCTCCTGTACCACCATAAGCCAGAGCTGAGCAATGCTCTGGCAAAAAAATAAAAAATAAAAAAAAGAAAAGAAAGAATGAGAGTTCAAAATCATTGTATGAGATTTTAAGTCCAGAAGCTATATGGTTTCACATTCCATCTACCTTTATCTTTCTTTTTTTAATATTCTTTTTTCTCAATCCTTTATTTCTATGTATTTGTTACTGGATAGAAACAGAGATAAACTGAGAGGGGAGAGGAAGATAGAGAGACACCTGCAGCCCTGCTTCACTGCTTGTGAAGCTTTCCCCCTGCAGGTGGGGGTAAGGGGGTTGAACCTGAGTCCTTGTGCATTGTTATGTGAGTGCTTAACCAGATAAGCAACCACCTGGCCCCACATTATTCCTCTCTTCCAGGAGCTTCTCCATGCACACATCATTTCTTTTTCATGATTCAAATTAATTGAGTCTTCTCAAGGCTTTGGGTTTCTTTCTCACAGAAACACCATCATCCCTTTTATTCTCTCAGATTTCACAGGGCTAGGCAATGTTTTAACTTATTTTTAATATCTATTTAGGATAGAGATAGAAACTGAGAGGGAAAGGGGAGATGGAGAGAACAGTGGAACAATGCTGCATGTTTTTATTTTCCCCTCTCCCTCTCTACCTCCCCTTTCAGAATGGATGGGACTGTGTAAGGACTCTCCATTTTGCTTCCCTTAAAGGTTGCACCAGTCTGCATTCCCACCACATCCTCATTAATATTTAGCATTTCCCACTTAGTTGATGTAGAGGAGATTACAAGTGTCTGAAGCCCAACTTACAGCACCTCACTTGAAGAGCTTGCAGGTGGGAGACAGCAGCTGTAAGGCAGTGGTTGCTTGTAGGGATTGGAGATGGGTCTTGCCGAATTTGCAAGGCAAATAATCTAGTAAAGCACCTTCCTAATACAGTAATTAATAATAATAATAAAACTTCACAGGTTTTGACTGGTGTTTAAAAAAGTGGGAGGTTTATTATAACACAGGTTACTTACGTACAGCAAAACACACAAAGGGGCAAAGATGGACTAGTCAAGATGGTGAAGAGACAGGAGTCTCTAAGCTAAAGTTACTTCTTCTAGCATTTGCCGCTAAAGTTACTAATGCTCAGCAACACGTGTTCACATCCTAGGGGAAGCAGCATGGCAGGTCCTGGGTGTCGGGCTAGCTTTGCGGGTGGGAGAGAGAGATGACCAGAGAATCATGGCTGAGTGGTACGCAGTTCAGTCTTTATTCATGTGGAACGCAGAGCAATCTAAGCTATCTCTAATCACAATCCTGTCCTTATATATCCTGAGGTGGAAGTGTCAGGTCCTAAGAGGATGTATGTAGGATAGGGGGTGAGGAGAAGGAAAAAGCGTGCAAAACAGTGAGGATTAAACCAATGCCCTGGAGGCAGGGTAGTGCTTAGTTAACAGTGGTTATAGAACACAGTGTTAAGCAGGGGGGATTAAACCAATGAAACAGAAGAGGTCTTAGAAGCAGAATTTAGAAGCAGACCAACACCTGGGGAGAAGGAGAGCAGGCAAGGGCAGCAGGAACAAAGCGCTGGAACAAAGGGCGACTTCCTCCAGACACTTGCTTAAATGACTTTCTACATACACACAATCCCTTGTGGGTTTGCATAAGCACCTAGTGTGCTCCTCAGGCTGACATCAGCCTTGTGCTAATTATGTTCATGTCCCAACACGTAGCATGCATGTAACACCTTTCTAACCTCGCCTACCACGGGTGTGAGGAAAGGCTCAATATTTGGGGTGGGGGGACCATCAGCAGTTTTGGGTAACTGGAATTTTACTGGCCACAGACCCCCGGAGGTAAGGAGAAGTTGGCATGAAACGAAGTAATGGAATATGCATTGCCTTTTTTTTTTTTTTAAGAAAACTTATTTATTTATTTGTTAACGCGCAAGAGAAAACACAAGCATCACTCTGGCACATGCAATGCTGAGGACTGAATTTAGAACTTCATACTTTTAAATGCAAAGCTCCCTCCTGGGCTGTGAGTTTTCTCTCTTTAATAAAGAGAAAAAAAACCTGATTTCTCATGCAGTCTTTTTGCTCCAGAAGTTTTCCTCAACGTTGTCATCTCCACTTTCTTTGAGTTTTTATTATGCTATCATATACTTTTCTTTTTAATTTCTCAAATCTCCCTTTTAAAATTTTAATATATTTTTTATTAGTAATTTAGAATATTTTAAGATTATAGGGGTAGAACTGGGGAGACAGCATAATGGTTCTGCAGAAGATTTAGGTGCCTAAGGCTCTCAGCTCCCAGGTTCATTCCCCAGCACTACCATAAGCCAGAGCTGAGCTCTGGCAAAAAATGATAATAATACTATAAATATAAATAATTTTAAAATATTTCAAAAATATCCAGGAGGTGGCACAGTGGATAAAGCATTGGACTCTCAAGCATGAGGTCCTCAGTTCAAACCCTGGCAACACATGTACCAGAGAGATGTCTTATTCTCTCTCTCTCTTATCTTCTTCTTGAGTAAATAAATAAAATATTTTATTTTTACTTTTTTGTTTACTTTATTATTTACTACTGGATAAAGACAGGGAAATTGAGATGGGAGTGGGAGATAGAGAAGGAGAGAGACAGAGAAACACCTGCAGCCCTGCTTCACCACTTGCAAAGCTTTCCCCCTGCAGGTGGGGACCAGGGGAACCTGGGTCTTTGCACATTGTAACATGTACACTCAACCAGGTGCACCACCATGCAGCCCCAATAAATAGTCTTTTAAAAATAAAATATATAGTTTTTAAATTACAGGGGAATTATTTCACACAGTACCCAAGGCCAAAGTTTTGTGTCTACCAACCCCCTCTCCCTCCACCCACTTCTACCCCATAACCATCATAGTTCTCACCCACTTTGTATTGTATGTTCTCGTCACGTAAGTAAGTATTTTGGGCACAGAGCACATGGTATTACCTTTAGCTGAGCTATTTTTGAAACACAGGTGTAACCCACCTGGAATTTATTTTATATGTTAGAAAATGGGCACCAAATGGCTCGTTAGAATTTGTGGCACTGCATCTTCCCTTACCTAGTAACAGACGGGTCTGTCGTTTACACTGTGTGGTTCTTCTGTGTCTCTGTGTTAGATTCTCTGGGCTGGGAGCATTGCTCAAGGCATGCTGGGGGGAGTGTGCAAAGGAGACATTTCTGAACACAGGGAAAAGAATGGCAAAGATGAAAATGACTGACAGTGCAATCTGCAGGGCCAAGCAACTGGGACTCTTATACATTGCTCCTGGGAAGGCAACAGCTTTGTACAGTGGCTTTAGAGAGGCACCTGAACATCACTGGGAAAGTGAAACACACACCCACCATGTGAGTCAAGAGAAAAGCTACGTGCACTCATGTTCCCAGCAGCCCATTTGCAGCAATTAAAAACTGGAAATATTCCAACTGACCATCAAGAAGCAAATGGATGAATACATAGGGTATAGCCACACAGTAGACGATTACTCAGAAGCCAACAAGAATGAATTATTGATACCCATAACCAACTGGGAGAAAGCAACCTCTAAATAATCCTGCTGAGTGGAAGTAGAAATGGCGTGCTGTCTGATTCCATTTATAGAACATTATAGAAAAGGTAAAGCAATCCGTAGTGACAGAAAGTAGGTCCTGATTTGTTGGGGTTGGGGCAGGGCAGGAATGGAGGGCAGGAATAGGGATTGCAGAGGCATCCAGGAAACTTCTGGAAGTGGTGAATAAGACCTCTGTCTTATTTGGGCTGAAGGTTTCAAGGGTGTTATAAATATGGGGGTACTTTCCTTCCTTGCTCCCTTCCCCTCCCTTTCTCCCTCCCTTCTTTCCTTCCTTCCTTCTTTTCTTCCTTCCTTCCCTTTTGCTTCTTTCCTTCACCCCTTTCTCCCTTCCCCTTCTTCCCTCCCACTCCCTTTCTTTCTTTCTTTCTTTCTTTCTTTCTTTCTTTCTTTCTTTCTTTCTTTCTACCAGAGTTACTGCTGGGACTTGGTGCCAGCATGATGAATTCACTGTTCCTACCAGTTTTTTTTTCCTTTCTTTTTCTTTCTTTCCCTCTCTTTCTCTTTCTCTCTTTCTTTCTTTCTTTCTTTCTTTCTTTCTTTCTTTCTTTATTTCTTCTTCTTCTTTTTTTTGTTGATAAAGCAGAGGGGAATTCAGAGGGAATGGGAAGAGAGGAAGAGAGATACCTGCAACACTGTGTCACCTCTTGTGAAGCTTCCCCACTGCCGATAGGGACCAGGGCCTTGAGCCTTATGCATTGTAACGTGTGCTCAACAGGTGCACCAGTACACAATCAAAACATTTTCCTTCTTTTGATCTATTTCCATTTTTTCTTTCTTTCTCATCTTCCTTCCCCTTTTCCTTCCCCTCCTCCTCTACCTTGTTCCTTCTTTCTTTCCTTCCTTTCTCTTTGTTCCTCCCACCCTTTTGATTATCAAGAGTAAAGTTACCCAGTTATTACTGGGTGAGGTCCATCACCACTGACCTTGGGAATTCAGCCAGTAGGAAGGGAGAGGGTGTGGAGATCATAGGGGTCTTAAGCAGACCTCTCCCCAGATCCCCATGGATCTGGGGAAATGGGCCACAGCTGCACTTTGTGCCTTTCCTCTTTCATACCCTACCACTCCACACACACACCAACCACCACCACCACCTTGAGGATGGGCCACACTATAGTGAGGGGTGGGGAGAAAATCAAGGACAGGGGAGATGAGTGGAGAGAGCCCTGACCGGGCTTGAGGTTCTGGGTGTATGTGGGGATGGCTCTTGACTCCCTTCCTGCTCAGCAAACTAAGAAAAGTCACCATGGCATCACCTCCCTTTGTGTCTTCTGTTCCATTTAAATCTACACTCTCAGGAGGCTGAATTCCACTGTTTCATAAAAGTCCTTCCTTCCATGACTGGGACAATATTGAGAACTATATAACTGCGGGTGAGCAGTTCTTGGTATTATACAAAACGGAACCAACGATGACTTTATAATAATAGGAAGAGACGATCAGGCAGATGGGGAGAAACTTATAAATAGATTATAAGGCTACAGTGAGCTTATTTTAACTTAAAAAAAGATAATCTTGAGCTTTTCTGGTCCATAATAGTGACAGGGTAACAGCATCCAGAATTCCAGTGCTAAAAACAATATTCTTTCTTTTTTCTTTTTTAGTTCAAAGACTCAATAATAAGTAAAACCTAAACTTTCCAAGTTTCTTTTTTTTAAGTGCTTTTCCTTTTAATCTTTTAATTGACTTTATTTATTTGTTGGGTAGAGACAGCCAGAAACTGAGAGGGGAAGGGGCCCCAAGGGTAGAAGCAGAAAGACAGAGAGACACCTGCAGCCCTACTTTACCACTCATAAAGTTTTCTCCCTGCAGGTGGGGGGACCAGGGGGCTTAAACTGGGTCCTTGAGCACTGTAACCTGTGAGCTCCATGAGGTGTACCACCACAGGGCCCCAACTTCCTGAGTTTCTATATTTAATGAAAAGCTCTTTTTAAAAAATTCAAAAGTGAGTCAATGTTGAGAGCTGAATGAATGGTAGCTTCATTGGGAGAATGAAGAAAACAAGAGGTCAGCCATCTTGGTGTCAGCACTGAGGTGAGTGCTTGTGAATTCTGTGGATGGAGACAGGGGCAGGGAGAAAGGACAGGAATAGAGGAAGAAGCAAGGTAGGAAGGAAAGAAGGAAGGAAGGAAAGAAGAAGTTCCCGGATAGAAATAGTTTATGCCCCCCACCTGCAGGGGAATCACTTCACAGGTGGTGAAGCAGGTCTGCAGGTGTCTATCTTTCTCTCCCCCTCTCTGTCTTCCCCTCCTCTCTCCATTTCTCTTTGTCCTATCCAACAACGATGACACCAATAACTACAACAATAAAACAACAAGGAAAACAAAAGGGAATAAATAAATAAATAGTTCATGCTGTTGTTTTCGATGGGCTGGCTTCACGGGCGGGCGGGTAACAGATGACCAGGGACTCACTCATGGTTGAGCTGTACGCAGTATCTCTTTATTCATGCAGGACGCAGCTTAATCTATACCAAGCTAAGCTAAAACTAAAAACTACAAACAATCTTGTCCTTATAAATATACTAGCCCAGTAGGGTGAGAACAGAATGCGATGCAGAGAGGGTGGAGAGAAAAGTGACTGGTGAAAATCAGGGTATGACAAGGAGAGGGGGCGGAGCAGGCAAGAATTCTATCACTGAACCACCAATGCCCTGGAGGGAGGGTGGTGCTTGTTAACAGTGGTTATGTAAATAGAATGAAGTGGTTATGTAAATAGAATAGTGTTAAGCAGGGGGGATTAAACTAATGAAACAGAAGGGGTTTTTAGAAGCATACCAACATCATGCTGTGGTCCGGGAGGTGACACAGTGGGTAAAGCATTAGACTCTCAAGTTTGAGGTCCCGAGTTCAATCCCTGGCAGCACATGTACCAGAGTGATGTCTGGCTCTTTCTCCTCCTATCTTTCTCATAAATAAATAAATAAAATAGTTTTATAAAAAAAGAAATAGTCCATGCCATATTCAGCAAGACTTAATACCTGAGGATAGAAAGACAATAGCAACAGGAATGCAATAGACTTGTATGCTTGAGGCCTAACAGGTCCTAGGTTCAGCCCTTAAATAAATCAAAGCTAATCAGTGTTCTGGTTAAAAATGAAGACTTATCACCTAACTTAATTGCAGTTTAAGATTCTCCCACAGGAAGGTGGAATAAAATGTTTTAAAATTTTAAATTATCTTTATTTACTTATTGGATAGAGACAGCCAGAAATTGAGAGGAAGAGGGAGATAGAGTGTGAGAGAGGCAGAGAGACACCTGCAGCCCTGTTTCACCTCTCGCAAAGCTTTCCCCCTGCAGGTGGGGGCTAGGGTCCTTGAGCATTGTAACATATGTACTCAACCAGGTGCACCACCATCTGCCCCCAGAATAAATTTTTTTCTTTATTATTATATCCAGAATTCTCCAAGGTCTGCCTATCCAGTGATTTCATTCTCAACACTGCAAAGCAGTGAAGTCAATAATAATAATAATAAACAATTAAAATATTTTCCTCCTGTGGGAGAGTTTTAAACTTATATGATTTTTTTTTTGTAGTGCCTGTGTACCTGTTAGATCGGAAGCTGTTCACTTCACAGATAACATAATATTCTCAATCTGATCTTTAAAATTTACCCAGTGGATTTTTATGTTTATTTATTTATTTTTACTTTTTTTTTCTCCAGGCCACTGTTTAGCTCTGGCTTATGGTGGTGCAGAAGATTAAACCTGGGCCTTAGGAGCCTTAGGTGTGATAGTCCCTTTGCATAACCATTATGCTATCTACCCCACCTGACTTTTTTTATTTAACAACACTTTCAGGATCAGGAGATAGCTCATTTAGTAGAGTACGTACCTCGCCAGGTGCAAGGCCGACAGTTTGAGTCCTGGCTCTATATGAGAGCCCCAAGGATGTGGAGGCTCCACGATCTATGGATTGTGGAGCAGTGTTTTGGTGTCTCTCTCTCCCTCTTTGAAATAAAAGGAGTGAGAAAATAGGCAGAGAAGAGGAATTGTTCATGCACAGGGCCGTAGTGTCACTCAAAAAAAAAAAAAATAGCCCACTAGGATTTCTATTTTGAGTCAACTGAAAAGGCATCAAGGGAATTTTTTAAGCCACCACCAGTTTACCTAAATGTATTTTTTTATCTGTCTGTCTGTCTGTCTGTCTGTCTGTCTGTCTGTCTCTGTCTGTCTGTCTGTCTGTCTATCTATCATCTATCTATGTATCTATTTTTGCCTCTAGGGTTATCATTGGGGCTTGGCGCCTGCACTATAAATCCACTGCTTCGGACAGCCATTTTTCCATTATTTTTGTTGTTGCTGTTATTGTTGTTGCTGTTGTATAGGGCAGAGAGAAATTGAGAAAGGAGGGGAAGACAGAGAGGGGGAGAGAAGAGGGATAGACACCTGCAGACCTGTTTCACTGCTTGTGAAGTGACTCCCCTGCAGGTGGGGAGCTGGGGGCTTGAACTGGGATCCTTACTCCTGTCCTTGCACTTTGCACTATGTGCAGTTAACCTGCTGCACTACCGCTGCCCCCCCCCTCAAACCCCAACCTAAATTTTAAGTGTTAAACTGTAAAGGAGGGATGTGGGATTATGTGAAAGAATGGTAGAGCTTAGAGGAACTCTCCCATCCTTGTGATGGAGGTCTGGAAAGACACCCCACTTGTAGTCTCCCCCTTCCAGGAAGCTTCCAGCTTCCATAACTCAGTTTCCCCTTGTTGGTCTCTCAAGCTTCACAAAGGCCTGTGACCTCTCACAGTTAACTCATTCCCCTGCTGCAGACCAAATGGCTGCCTGCTTGTAAGTTCACTTAGAGTTCACTACTTTCACTATAAGTTCACCACCTTTTGATCACACATATAAGCATACTCCATCCCAGCCCTACCAGTACCCTGGCAATGAGACCCTCACACCTTACTTCCTTGTCCTTTGATAGATATCTATGATTTTCATCAATCTCTGGCCTTCTCTGCTTCATCTCACTCTGCTGGTTTAACCACTATGTTTTTCTTAATACCTTTAGATAATTAACATGTCTTGCATCATGAAAACTAATTGTTATGACCTTTTGGTATCTCATCAATTCTTGTCATTCCTACCCCTCCCCACCACAGGGACATCTGACCTTTGAAAACCTGTGATTATTGACATATATGAAAAATGTCCTTTGTTTTACTTGCTATAAAACCTTGTCCTTCTCAGAATAAAGTTGGAAGTTCATACCTGAATTTCTCCTGGTGCTTCTTTTCTGCTTCACATGGTCACTAGAACCAGTGACAGGAAGGCCAGTGGCTTACCTCTGTTGCAAGGCCACCCACGTGAGCACCAGCAGAGGTTTGGGGCAGGACTGCACAGGTGAGGAACTTCAGGGAGCCTCCTTCTAGCTACTTCTGAGAGAGCAGATTCTCAGTTTTTGGGTTAGTACACCCTCTCTCCCCCCCACTACTTTTGCTCCCTCAAAACTACTGGAAGAAGTATCAGCCCAGTAAGAGTAGGCGCCTAACCTTACCCTGTGCCCTCTGTCTCATCAGCATTGCACCTTTAAAAGGTATTTATTTATTCATTTCCCTTTACTTTTTCCTTGCTGTCAGAGCTTTACTCAGACTATTTCTCCATGATTCCACTGCTCCCAAGAAGCTCTATTTATGTTTCATTTTGCTTTCTCTCCCTCTCTCTTTTGGTTTTTTTCTTCTTTTTCTAATTTTCACTAGGTAGGAAAGAAAGAAACTGAGAGAGGACAGGAAGATAGAGAGAGGGAGACAAAGACCTGGGGACGGGGTTATATAGCATAATGGTTATGCCTGAGGCTCTGAAGTCCTAGGTTCAATCACCTCCACCACCAGTGCTGAGCAGTACTCTGGTAAAAAGGAGAAGGGGAAGGGGGAGAGGGAGGGGGAGGAGAAAGATATGTATTTGCCAACCTGCTTCACCACTTGTGAAGCATCCCCCATGCAGGTGGGGAAGGGAAGCTCAAACCCAGGTCCACACCTTTGGTAATATGTGTTCTTAACAGGTTGCTCCACTGCCTGGCCCCCAACACTAGAAATTCTGATGGGTCAATTTCTCATGAAAGATGGTGTTACAGCAAAGGATATGACTTGTGATATTGGAATGTGCAACCTGATACCTGGTTCTGTGACTGATGTCACACTCTTCAATCCTTGGTGAATGGAATATAATCAAATAGAACTTCAATTAGACTATGCACAGTACTCCAGAACTAGAACTGTCTTGCATCCACTTTGAATAAAAGTAAGTCAGACCTCCTGTGATGAACTGATCAGGAAAATTGTGGAGGTTTTTGAACCAGAAAAATGTATAACCACCCTGTTGTAAGTCAGGGTTCTAAATGTCGCTTACTGCTTTCTTCACCTCAAAAGATGTTAAGATGTTTAAGTTGCCTGAGTACTATATTCAACGATCGCATTTTTTTTAAAATCAATTTTGCTAGGCAGAAGCAATAACAGCAGTGTTGGTTGAGAAAAATAAAGTAAGGGGCCAGGCTGTGGTGCACCTGGTAGAACACACACATTTTCATGCATGAGGACCCAGGTTCAGATCCCTAATCCCCACTTACAGGGAAGAAAAGCTTCATTAGTGGTAGATCAGTGCTAAAGGTATCTTTCTTTCTCTCTCTCCATTCCCTTTCTCTATTTATCTCTGTCTCTATCAGATAAAGGAAAGGGAAAGAAAAAAGGGGGTGGGGGAAATGGCTGCTGGGAATGGAGAATTCATCATGCAGGCAGAGAGCCTCAGTCACAACCCTGGTAGAAAAAAAAATGGAAGGAAGCAAAAAAATTAAAATGATAAAACATCTTAAAGACTATGGCTGAATTTCAGATATAATGCCAAGGACCATGCCTTCTATAACCCCTACCTAGTAGTCATAGAAACCCTAGATGTAATGATAGCATAATCATGCTGAGTTGTATGCATCATTATGGCAAGGAGTTAGAGCTCTAGCGTGAATTCTCTTTTCCATGTTCAGGACTCCTATGGTACTCTTACTGTGAAATTTAAGCATATGCAGAAACAAAAACTATAAAATGTTTTATATAATAGGTTTAGATAGTAAAATAAACAAAACCTCACAATTGTTTGCAAACAGTTTCAGCTGAAAGTCTCCAAGTACCATCCAAAACTATCTAATGAAGTAAGATTTTGTCTTCATTGGGTGTTGGCCTTAGCCCAACCATCTGAAACTGTTCTATTAAACTATTGCCAAGATTTTATTTATTTAAATTTTTATTAGTGATTAAATATTTATTTAAAAAATTATGTGTCAACACAAGTATAATTCCACACCATTCGCACCATCAGAATTCTGAATTCCCAATCCCTCCACTGCAGTCCACTGAGGTCCTCCCAAGTTTGCACATATAGGTTAACCATCATCTTTAAAACTATCTGTCTACATCTGTACATAATTGCTCCCTTTATCTTCCTCTTCCAGCCCTCTCTTCCCATCCAAGCCACACATAACCCTACTACTACATCTAAATGGCCCACCCATTTCCCTCCTTTCTCTCTAGATGCTGATGGAGCTGGAGTTCAGAGCTCTCTAGTCCTCTTCCTCCTATCACTTCTCCTCCAGTGGGAGTATGGGGATCAAGATTGTTTTTGGCATGCAGAAGGTAGGAGTTCTGGCTTCTGTAATTGTTTCTCTGCTGGACTTGGGTGTTGACAGGTGGATCCATGTCCCAGCCTGTTTCTGTCTTTCTCTAGTGGGCCAGAGCTCTGGAGAGGTGAGGTTCTAGGACACACTGTTGAAGTTGTCTGCCCAGAGAAGTCCGGGTGGTAACATGGTAACATCTGCAACTTGGTGTCTGGAAGGTTTTCCAGGACTTTATATCCTCCTACCCCAACTAATATTATCAGAATCAGTTTCTACTTCATACAGATGTTTTTGAAACAGCAATTAATTTTTTTCTTCTGTGAATTGAGTCCTCTTAAGGAAATGATTGTAGTGATCCATTTTGCATATTACTATTTTAACTTTATTGCTTCCTGTACTTCTAGTTCTTTAATTGACTTTGTTCCACCCAGCATGGTGTTTCTACACATAGCACTCTAATAAAGCAATACACCGTTGCAATGTGGGCTTATACTCATCTTGCACACCAGAAGGGATGGGGTAGAAAGTTTGGGTCAAGGAAGTCTAGCCTCATTTTTATTGCCCCTGGTTCTTTCAGAAGACAGTAACAAAGTCAAAATTTTGGTGTTGATTAGTAAGGAAAACACATAGATTTGATAGTGAAGTATTCTGGCAGGAATATATGGACATGACATACTATTACTCTCCAGCAAACAACATTAACTTCTTTTGAATACTATACCTTTCCTCACTGGCTAAGCAGTAACCTAAGATATTACATATATATAATTATAATATTATATTTATAAATATAATCAGCAAACTTATTAGCTAAGAATTTAAGGTAGAGTTTGTACTGGATTCAGTGTACTAAGTCAGCTGGGAGATCATTCACCTTAAGTTTTTCCCCCTCATTTTTAAAATTTTTGATTAATAGCAGGTTGTAGGATTGTAAGATTATTGTGTATAGTTCCAGACCACACTCACCACCAAAGTTCTGTATTCTCAACCTTCCACCTTCAGGGATAACCACCATAGTTTTCACAAGTCTTAGAAACAGTGGTTCTGTTTTGTTTTTTTGTTCAAGTTCTTGTGTATTTGATATCTTGATTCCACATAAGAGTGAAACCATCTTTTTAAAATTTATTTCTTTGGGAATAATGTTTTACTAATGTTTAATACAATAGTTTGTACATGCATAACATTTCCCAGTTTTCCACATAACAATACAACCCTCACTAGGTCCTCTGCCATCATGTTCCAGGACCTGAACCCTGCCCCCTACCCACCCCAGCATCTTTTACTTTATTGCAATAGAAACCATCATTCATCTCTTATTTCACTAAGCATATCACCTCCAGCCCCATCCATTTTGTTCCAAAGTATACAATATTGTCCTTTTTGATTTCAGGGTAGTATTCCATGGAATATATACCCTCTGTTTTTTCTTTTTCAATCTTTATTTATTTATTTATTGGATAGAGACAGCCAGAAATGGAGAGGGAAGAGGCTAATAGGATGAGAGACAGAGACACACCTGCAGCACTGCTTCACCACTCGCAAAGCTTTCCCCTTGCAGGTGGGGACTGGGGGCTCGAACCTGGGTCGAAACTTGTGCATAGTAACGTGTGCTCAACCAGGTTTGCCACTATCTGGCCCCTTCCATGGAATATATATTTTCTTCAGCAAGTAATCTGTTGAAGCTACTTCCACTCTTTGTTTATTGTGAATAATGCAGTTATGAACATAGGGGTGCATATATTCCTTCAAATTAGTGTTTAAATGTCCTTTGGATAAATGCCTAAGAGCAAATTGCTGGTAATTCCATTTTCATTTCCAACTTTTTAAAATCCACCTTAATTTTTATTTTAGCCCCCATTTATACTAATAATATTCCATAGACTTTGGTTCAAAGCAAAATTATTGTCTGCCCAACTTGAAGTTCTCTAACTTTGTGACTCATGTGATACTGTTCTGCCTTCTGCCTTTGACTTATCTTCTTTCACTGTGAAGTAGAAAACCTCTCATTAAAAAAGTCAGTGGGAAATTACTAGAAATACAAGCTTTCAAGAACTGACATCTTCTTACTGCATCTATTTGCAAATACCATGAAGTTTAAGCAGCTGATACAAACAGTAAGATTGACTATATTTTATGTTTCTTGTTCAGTAATTTTGTTTAATCTTTCTGGATTGATGTAGTTAGTGATGGTGCTTTGGTACCTTCTGTATGTAGAAGTGAAATGTATTTTCTGTGTGTTTTAAAACATAAAATCCCCTTGGTTTGAAATCAAGTGATTGGAACACTTTCGAATTTCATTTTAAATATGTTGTTGATTGAAAGTTTCAGTGAAGAAGCTTCCAATCAGTGGATCATCTTGAATCTGTAATCATTGCACAGTACCTAGTTTCAGTGCTGTTTTGAGGACAATTGTTGAAAGTGGATTTGTTTTCAGCAGCTTTAGTGTTTGCATAGATTTGATGAAATTTATTGGTTTTGAGGCTTCTTTCCTAATAAATTAAATTTTCTCTTTAATGTTGAAATACTATTTGAGTTTTGAAATACAACTCTGTCTAGGAGGATGAAAACAGCAGATTAAATTATAAATGATAGCCTAAATTAATCCTAATCTGTATGCTTAGAAGAGGAAAAATATGGTGCCATGACTTTTCTTCTTAATGTTATAAATCTTGAATCACCTGAAATGCATTTCTGTAGCACAAGTTATGTGTAAAAACTTCATTTAATTAAAAACAAATGCCACTATGTCAAACTAAAACATTTATGCTCAGCAAAAGAAAAGATAGTTTATGGAATGAGAGAGGATATTTACAAATCATGGGTTCAGCAAGGTGGTTAATATCCAAAAATACATAAGGAACTCACAAAAGTCAACAAAAACTGAATTACCTGGCTTAATGAGTACAGGAGGCATATCTTCTCTGCTCCACAATCAAGATACTGATGACTCTATCAAAATGAGTGTGAAAATGGGACAAACAGATAAATGTGCCTGTTGGTTTTCTGACCCTACATAACTGCAAAGTATGACTATCCAAAGAAAAGGGATATGTATATATTTATTTAAAGATGACATTTTGCTATTTTCAATAGTATGATTAAATAGGAGTTATGTGAAATAAAATGTCAGAAGAAGGAAGAAAAGTAATAAGCAATTCCATCTATATCTATAAGGAAATAAAAATGATCAATGGACAAAATAATCGTTAAATGCAGCAGTGGACATTGACAGCAGAACCAGATCTATTTGAGAAGAAAAAAGTGGGAGTGATAGAAAGAGTAGAATTAGTATTTCACTGTGTATGATGAATTCACCTTCTTCACCTCATCTTGGAATGGAGCATAAAGAAATCATGTTAAGTGAGATAAGCCAGAAAGAGAAGGATGAATGTGGAATGATCTCACTCATAGACAGAAGTGGAGAAATAAGAACAAAGGGGAAACACAGGGGGTGGGCAGTTGCATGCCCGGTTAAGTGCACATAAGTGTAAGGACCCACACAAAGATCAGGTTCAAGTCCCCAGTTCTGCACCTGCAGGAGAGAACCTTCACGAGTGGTGAAGCAGGGCTGCCGGTGTCTATCCTTCTCTCTCCCTTTCTATTTCCCTCTCCCTCTCAACTTCTCTCTGCCCCATTCAGTAAAAATGGGGGGGGGGGGATGGCCACCAAGAGCAGTGGGTTAATAGTGCCGAGAGCCATTGATAATCCTGTAAGCAAAAAAAGAAAGAAAGTAAGAAAGAAAGAAAGGGGAAACTCAAAGTAGAACTTGGATTGGGTTTGCTGTATTGCACCAAAGTAAGGGACTCAGGGGACAGAAGTGGGGGGTGCTTTCAGGTCCTGGTGCAAGATGGTGGTGGAGGACATAGGCTAGGGGTGAGAGTGTCTTGCAGAAAATTGAGAAATTTTACACATGTATTAACAAATGTACTTACTATAAACCATTAATCATTCCAATTTTTTTTTTTTAAAGGATAGTAGTTTAAGGGAAGGTGGTGAGTGTTCATCTCTCTTTCACTTGGTTTTAGGAAATAAGTTTTAGAGAATCACCTCCCTCCCATAGGAAAATTTCCTATAGCAGAATTTCCACATCAGTAAAAGATTTTCTTACTAACAATCTAGTGAGGACATGTGAATGTAAGTAGGAATATAGATGAAATAAGTTTGGCCATCAGTTGATAATTGCTAAAATGTACTGACAAGTTCTAAACTTGAGATTATACTTCCACTCTCATGACTTTGTCCCCAGGAGATAGTGAAATAGCTCACTTGTACACTGTGCTGAGTTGTTAAGTGCAAGACCCAGGTTCAAGCCTGATACTCACTACATTGAAGGAAGCTTTGGTGCTGCTCTCTCTCTCTTGCCCTCTCCCTCTCCCTCTCCCTCTCTCTCTCTCTCTCTCTCTCTCTCTCTGAGAATAAAGAAAGAAAAAAACAATTTGTCCCTGGTTTCTTATGAAAAACAACAACAAAATCACAAAACACTATTATTCTGTTACACCAGACTCAAGTTATAGACTTGATAGTTCTTTCCTGTATAAACTATATAGCTCTGAAGATAAATAAAATATAACTAAAGAAAACAAACAAACAACCCCCCCCCACAGCTTCTCTAATTTGGGTGGCCCCAACAAAATAGTCAGGTGTCAACTCAACTAGACCCAGGAGAATCTTATTTCCTAATTAGGTTTTTGGAACATTTAAGTAAGGACAATGAGTCATCAAACAATTGTGTAAATCTCTAATTTGGAAGCTAGAGCTTAAAAACAGAGTAAAGCAGACCATCCTCATAGAGGTATGTTGCTTTGCGGCGGCGGGACACAGATAAAATCCAAGCAAAGAGGGAACACAATTCTTTATTCGCACTGGCACCTCAGGGTTGGGTGAGAATGTGACAGTTAGGGCCACATGGAGCTAGCCAAAAATGGCCGTCCCTGCTATGTGCACCACCCTTCCGTCACCAAGGTAAAAAAACTGGGCAAGGGAGAGAGAGAGAGGGAGCAGAAGTAGGAGGGTTGTTTATAGGGCAACAGCCGGAGTGACATATTGGGACAGGATTGGTTGGGAAAAGCACTTGAGAGTACCGTATAACTCTGTGGAAAGTGGCAGAGCCTGAGGGGACATCTGCACAGCAGAGGTAGTCTGTTAATAACCCGTGGAACCTTTTTTTCTAAAATTTATTTTTTTTAGGGGATAAATGGTTTATAGCCCACAGTAAAATACAATAGTTTTTACATGTGTAACATCTCCCAGTTTTCCACTTAATAATTCAACTCCCACTAGGTCCTCCTCTAGCATCATTCCCAGGACATGAATCCTCCCTCCCACCCCAGAGTCTTTTACTTTGGTGCAATACACCAACGCCAGTCCAAGTTCTACTTAGTGTTTTCCCTTCTGGTCTTGTTTTTCAACTTCTGTGACTGAGATCATCTCATATTCATACTCCTGTTTCTGACTTATCTCACTTAACATGAATATTTCAAGCTCAATCCAAGATGGTGTGAAGAAAGTGAATTCACCATTTTTAATAGCTGAGTAGTATTCCATTGTGTATATATGTCACAACTTGCTCAACTACTCATCTGTTGTTGGACACCTGGGTTGCTTCCAGGTCTTGGCTATTACAAATTGTGCTGCTAAGAACATATGTGTACAAAAATCTTTTTGGATGGGTGTATTAAGTTCCTTAGAATAAATTCACAGGAGAGGAGTTTCAGCATCATAGGGAAGGTTCACTTCTAGCCTTCTGAGAGTTCTCCAGACTGCTCTCCACAGGGGTTGGACCAATTTACATTCCCACCAGCAGTGCAGGAGAGTTTGGAACCTGTTTTGTGTTTAACAGACTCCATCTTGTTTCTAATTGCTGTGACTCAACAATTAGTGACTGAGAAGATACCTATTGATTGTCTCAGCAGACTTCCAGACTACTTTCCCTTGCCAACCAACCATAGACAAACAAATGGACATAATAATTAATCCAAATGTTTTTTTATTTTATTAGTGATTTAATATTGATTTGCAAAATTACAGCAGGGATATAATTCCACATTGTTCCCACCACCAGAGTTCTGAATCCCCAGTCTCCCCCATTACAAGCCACTAATGTTCTCCTAAGGTTGCAGACATAGGCCAACCATCCTCTCTACAACTATCTGTCTACATTTGTATATAATTGCCCCCCTTTTCTTCCTGGACCAGCCCTCTCTTCTCCACCAAGCCATATGTCATTCTATTACTACATCATATCTCCCTGTCCTTTTTCTCCTCTCTCTCCAGTTTCTGATGGAGCTGGAGTTCAGAGCCCTCTTGTACTTTTCTTCCTATCATTTATCCCCCACTGGGAGTATGGATCAAGATTGTTTTGGGGGTGCAGAAGGTAGGAGTTCTTATTTCTGTAATTGCGTCTTCACTGGACTTGGACATCGGCAGGTTGATCCATACCCCCAGCCTGTTTCTGTCTTTCTCTAGTGGGCTAGAGATCTGGAGAAGTGAGGGCCCAGAACACAGTGGTGAGAAGTCAAGGTAGAATCAAGGCAGCATCTGCAACTTGGTGTCCATAGCTGCAAGTATCTCAGTTGTAGTTGCTGGCTTTAATGAGATCTGTCATTGTAGATATTTGTTGTTTTGGGGAGGGGAGATCCTTTCTGTACCCTGTACTCCATGGCCACACCTCCCAGAAGTCCGCCAAATGATTTTGTACCAAATGACCTAGCTTTAGAATATTTCTCTGCTGGAACCTTGAAAACGACTGTGTTTTGCCATTGATGGCATACACTTTGACAATGTTCCTTGCTAGTGAACCTGATACATGATTATTATCCTGAAATCACTTTTATGATGATATGCCAATCGGGTAATTTCTTGGTCAGCAGAAAACATAATAGAATATTGCCCTTTTTTTAAGGTAAGAATTGAGGACAAGAAAGTGATTTTACTGCCAGTGGCACACCCAGTACACTGCATACATTACCATCCATAGGAACGTGGGTTCAAACTCCTGGTTCTCACCTGCAGGCGGAGGGGAATGCTTCATGAGTGGTGAAACAATGTTGCAGGTGTCTTTCTTTTTCTCCTCCTCTCAGTTTTCCCATTCTCTTCTCAGTTCCCCTCTCACTCTCCTTCTTTCTCTACTCAGAAGAGCAAGAAATTGCTTTTAGAGATAAAGGGTATAAAAATAAATTAAACTTTTGGGGCCAGGCAGTGGTGCACAAGGTTAAGCAACACATTACCATGCACAGGGACCCAGGTTAAAGCCCCTAGTCGCCCCCTGCAGGAAGAAAGCTTCACAAGTGGTGAAGAAGGGCTGCAGGTCTCCCTCTCTCTCTCTCTCTCTCTCTCTCCCTCCCTCCCTTCCCAATTTCTGGCTGTCTATCAATTAATAAATACATTGAAAATAATAAATTAAATTTTTGATATGTAAAGTTAATGGACTGTCCTAGTTAGTATTCACAAGTTTAAAATGACAAAGATAAAGGAGAGAGAGAGAGAAAGGAGAAAACCTGAGTATCAGCTCAGGAGGTAAAAGATCTAACCAGTAGGTATTTCATACAGAAGGAACTGAGAACATGGAGGAAAGAATTCCAACATCAACAGGATGAAATCACTTGTCAAAAAGAAAGGGAGTTTTCAGAGTGCAAGTGTTAATTATGGCTCTGAGGAAAATACAGGGAAAAAGATGAACAACATAGGGCTCATCTCTGTGAAGCTTTGCAGCACCAGCTATATATAGAAAAGTCCAGACACTTCCAAATAAGTAACATAAAACACACGACGCAGGTGGGAGATAAGGATTGTTGTTGTTGTGGTCAGGTGTCGGGCTGCACCGCGAGAAGAGAGAGGAAGTCCAGAGCAAGTGGGGTACACAAATCTTTATTATAGGATGGGGGGTGGCTCAGGCCACGTGGAGTCAGCCGACAATGGCCATCCCCACTACCTGACCACTGGGCGAGAGAAGGGAGAGAGATCAGAGAGAGAGCCGAAGGAAGGGGGGGGGGAGCCGAGGGCCCAGAGAGAGAGGGGGAGTGAGGGGGCTTTTATTGGGCAACAACCAGGGATGACGTGTGGGGCCAGGATTGGTTGAAGGGGGCACTGCTAGGATTTTGCAGGGTGTGGTAAAACCTGGGAGCGAAGACTGCATCAGAATAATTCCTCAGCGTCAAAGGATGGTCTCAAACATCTAACAGCCACATTAAAAGTTGGGAAGCATCGGGGATGTGCCTTCAAAAGTTCAATGGAAATTTGTTTTCATTCTGAATTTCATGTCCAGAAAAGTGATGGATCGATTAAGAATGAGAATGAAAGCATGCTAGTATCAAACCTTTCATCTCCCATGTACCGTACAAGGGAATCTATCCAAAATGGGATAGGTGAGAAATAGAGTTGTTGGTAGGGTGGTGGTGCACTGGATTAAGTGCACATAGTATGAAGCAAAAGGACCCGTGCAAGGGCCTGGATTCAAGCTTCCAGCTCCCTACCTGCAGGAGTAACCCTTCATAAGCGATGAAGTGATGTTGCAGGTGTCTCTTTTTCTCTCTCCCTATCTTCTCCTCCCCTCTCAAATTTTCTTTGTTCTATCCAACAAAAAATAGAAAGAAAAAAAAAAAAGGAAAAAATGGCTGCCAGGAGCATTGATTTCATAGACCCGGCACCAATACCCAGCAATAAGCCTGGCGACAAAGAAGAGAGAGAGAGAAAGAGAGAGAGAGAGAGAGAGAGAGAGAGAGAGAGAGAGAGAGAGGGAATGGAAGGAAGGAAGGAAAGAAGAAAGGGAAGAAGGGAGGAAGGAAGAGTTGCCTGGGAGGTGGCTTAGTAGGTAGAGTGCATGCTTTATTATGTGTGGGGCCTGGACCTCAATCCACAGCACCACATAAAAGTACCAAGAATAGCAGCGACATGGACAGTGGAGCAGTGCTTTGATCTCTCTCTCTTCTCCCCCTTTTCTCTCTCTTTCTCAAAGTGTAAAATCAAAATTGAGCTGGGGCATGCATGAGACCCCAGGTTCCTTCTAGAACATGGAAGGCCATGCAGTTGAAGGTAATGGGAGCCCTCAGGACATTAAGAGGAAGTCAGAAGCTGCTGCTTGTGGTATAAGAATGAATGTTCCAGAAGAGCTGTCTGCAGAGAACAAAGACTGAACAGACAGCTTGGTCTGTGGGCAAACAGGTTCCCTGGCAAAACAAAACAAAACAAAACAAAACAAAACAGTAAGCCCTGACTCCTAGCATTTACTGATTCTGAAATGTCACATCCCCCATGATGTTAGCATAAAGCTCCTAGCACATTAAGGTAGTACATAAAAATTCTCGACCTTTTTTCCAACTATGACACCATCTCCCCAGACAATAACTTGGGTCCACCTGCATATCAGATATCAGGCTCAGGTAAAAACTAGTAAAGTCATGGGCCCCTTGGAATATACCTAAAATAGACCTACTAGCTATTTCCAAAATGGAGACCCCAAATCTCATCTGCATTATTCTTGCCTTTAGGTTCATGATTAGTCAACAATTTGTTCTGCTTTATATCTTAACTCTTTTTCAGCCACCAGGTTCCAGATGTAACCATGATGCCAATTTGACTTCCATGGGCAGATGACCCTACCAATATGTCCTGGAATCCCACCTCCCCAGATCCCTGCCCAACTAAGGAAAGAAAGAAACAGGCTGGGAGTATGGATTAGCCTGTCAACACCCATGTTCAGTGGAGAAGCAATTACAGAAGCCAGACCTTCCACCTTTTGCACCCCACAATGATCCTGGGCCCATACTCCCAGAGGGATAAAGAATAGGAAAGTTTTGTAGGGAGAGGAGGGGATACGGAGTTCTGGTGGGAATTGTGTGGAATTGTACCCCTCTTATCCTATGGTCTTGTCAATATTTCCATTTTATAACTAAAAATATTTTTAAAAAATTCTTGAATATTTACAAATTGACCCAGTGGTAGGAGCCAGTAGCTTCATGCCAGACCTAATGAATTACCTACATGTTGGACCTTGTGAAAAGTGACACTGAGAAGCATTTTAGCCTCTTGTCAGGAAGGATAAGATGAATTAAGGGGTAAAGCGAAGACAATGAGGTACGATGAAAAATCAGCAATTATTAAGTACAAGGAAATGGGAAAATGCCATGCAGGAGGAATCACAATTAACACAGACGCACCTTGGGCTCAGTGTTGGAGACAGAGTATAAGCAGCTAAGATTCACCAGAAATAGCAGTGGGTTGCAAAAGGGGACAGCATTAATGCTAAGCTCAGCCCTCATGTCTGATGGTGGATGGACACCTCGAGAAGTAAATCAATAGAGAGCAGTGTAAGCATTTTTTATTGACATTTTGAACAGTGGTGTTGAAGAGTTCATCATCTTGGAATGTGACCTAAGGAAAGAAAAGAGGCACCAAGGCTGCCTTTTAAAACCTTCATGCTTTCAGTACACTGACTTTTCTTTTCTTTTTTATAATTTATTTATAAAATCAAATATCAACAAGACCATAGGATAAGAGGGGTACAATTCTCACCACCAGAGTTCCTTATCCCATCCCCTCCCTTGAAAGCTTTCCTATGCTTTATCTCTCTGGAAGCATGGACCCAGGGTCATTATGCAGGTGGAAGGTCTGGCTTCTGTAATTGCTTCCTTGCTGAACATGAGTGTTGGCAGGTTGATCCAGCCTGTTTCTATCTTTCCCTAGTAGGGCAGGGCTCTGGAGAGATGGGATTCCAGGAGATATTGGTGAGGTCATCTGCCCAGGGAGGTCAGATTGGCATCATGGTAGCATCTGGAACTTGGTGTCTGAATAAAGTATTAAGATATAAAGCAGAAAAAATTGTTTAATAATCAGGAACTTAAAGGCAAGAATAAGGCAGATGATATTTGGGGTCTCCATTTTGGAAAAGCTAGTCTATTTTAGGTATAGCTTATTCTATTTTTTCTTTTTTGATTGTGGAGACAAACAGAGACAGAGAGAGAGAGAGAGGGGAAAAGAGAAGAAAGGCACCTGCAGTACTGCTTCACCACTCTTTTTTTAAAAAAATATTTATTTAACTATTCCCTTTTGTTACCCTAGTTGTCTTATTGTTGTAGTTATTATTGTTGTCGTCGTTGTTGGATAGGACAGAGAGAAATGGAGGGAGGAGGGGAAGACAGAGAGGGGGAGAGAAAGATAAACACCTGCAGACCTGCTTCACCGCCTGTGAAGTGACTCCTCTGCAGTTGGGGAGCGGGGGGGCTCAAACGGGATCCATATGCTGGTCCTTGCGCTTTGTGACACGCGCGCTTAACCCGCTGTGCTACCGCCCAACTCCCCTGCTTCACCACTCTTGAAGCTACACACACAAACACATACACACAGTGTGGGGACTGGGAGCTACAGTGACTTTTAAATCCATGAATATGGAGTCTGTTAGCAGATAAAAGATTATCTTAGGGAAAAAAAATTGCCTTAGGAGGAGATTTAGTCTCAGGAGTGGGGGGAAATATTTGTGTGTTAGGGTGGGTAGCATGTCAGCTCCCCCCATTCACCCCAGAAAGATTTTGGGGAAAGTTTCCACATGTTCTAGGTATTTATTTATTAATTATTATTATTATTATTATTATTATTATTTTTACCAGAGCACTCAATGCTCAGCTGTAGCTCATGGTGGTGTAAGGGACTGAACCTGAGACTTTGGAGCCTCAGGCCTGAGAGTCTTTTTGCGTAACCATTATGCTATTTACTCCCCACTCTCTCACTGGGTAACTTATAAGATTTGTAATCACTCCAATGACTTAGAGACCCATTTTTCTCTTTGGCATATTTATTCATTGTGGTAAAATATAGATACCATGAATTTTACCATTTTATCCTTTTTTTTTTTTTTTTGTCTTTGCTTTTCTTTTACATAGAGACAGAGAGGCAGAGAGTGAAGCAACAAAGCTTCCTTCAAAGCAGTGGAGTCCGGACTAGAACTTGTGTCGTGCACCTGGTAAAGCAGCATGCCCAAGTCAGCTACTTTGGGTCCAATTGATCCATTTACATTTTTTAAAAATTATATTTGTTATTATTATTTCTCACAGCACTGCTTACCTTTGACTTATGGTGGTATGAGGGACTTGGGAGCCTCAGGCATTAAAGTCGTTTTGTGGGGGCCAGGAGGTAGTGCATCAGGTTAACTTCACAAGACGTGAAGTGCAAGGATCCTGGTTAGAGCCCCCTGGCTCCCCACCTACAGGAGGGTCACTTCATAGCGGTAAAGCAGGTCTACAGGTGTCTTTCTTTCTCTCCCCCTCTCTGTCTTCCCCTCCTCTCTTGATTTCTCTCTGTCCTGTCCAAAGACAACAATACAAGAAAACAACAACAGAATAGAAAAAAATTGCTGCCAGGAGCAGTGGATTCATAGGGTAGGCACCAAGCCCTAGCAATAACCCCGGTTCCCCCCCTCCAAAAGCCTCTTTGCATAACCGTTATGTTATCTATCCCCACCCCTGTTTATCCGTGTTTAAGTTAAGTACCCGAGCATTACAGGAAGGAGGTCTCTCACTTCTACCACTTGTGGCTGCTGAGTTGTCAAGCTCACTAGATTTCATGGAACCCTTGACGCTTGCTCAGAGATGGTTTCCCACCATGTCCAATTGTCCAAAAACAAAATTCCCTTTCCTGTTAGGCTGAGAAGAGTTGACTGCCTTGTCTTGGCTCAGAAACATATTCCCTTTATCCCTCTAGGGTTCTTCTGGGGTTGGACAGCAAATAAATTAACATCGAAAATGTTAGAAACAGAAAAGACCAAATCAGATTACATACACATGGAGAATGTCCTTGATGGTAGATTCTGAGTAAGTGGGGGGAAACTGTTTTGTTTCCTGAGCTAAGGAATGAAACAGAGACCAGGGGCACCAAGGAGGGACTGGGATGGGGTGGGGGTGGGCTACTCATAAGACCAGGAAGGGATGATTTTCTAAAGTTTTGCCTGTAGATATTTGTCCTGCTTTATCTATTGGATAAATAATTGGGAAAAGCCCATCTATACTCTGTGTGTGTGTGTGTGTGTGTGTGTGTGTGTGTATGGAGACTGAGACTGAGACTGAAACCTTAAGCTTAATTCACAATTTGATAAAAACAGAAAGGAGGTAGGGGCCAGGTGGTGGCACCTGGTTGAGTGCACATGTTACAGTGAGCAAGGATTCAAGTTCGAGTCCCTGGTCCCCACCTGTAGGGAGAAAGCTTCACAAGTGGTGAAGCAATGATACAGCTGTTTCTCTCCCTCTCTATCACCCCCTTCCCTCTCAATTTCTGGCTGTGTCTATCCAATAAATAAATAAATAAAATTTAAAAAACCAGAAAGGAGGTTGGCCCATGAAAAACAATGATTATTTGAGCTATTATGGTCTTTCCATTCTCAATCTTCTCCATCTCAGTGGAAGTTTTTCATTTCAAGGCAAAGTATGAGTCACAATCTTGAGGAGGAGAGGATATTTGTCACCTTCCAGATCTGAGGGTGAATATATCCACTGGGTATGATGGGAACTACTGCAGAGGGAAGGAATCCTCTATGACACACTTTCCATTTTTTATACATTATTTTTTATTACCACAAGGGTTATCACTAGGACTTAGTGCTAGCACCATGGATACACAGTCCTTGGTGGCCATTTTTTCCTTTGTTTTTCTTTTCTTTAAAAAAAATTTTTTTTAATTAGATAAGACAGAGAAGTTGAGAAAGGACAGGGAGGTAGAGAGAGGGAGAGAAAGACAGACACCTGCAGACCTACTTCATCATCTGCAAAGAGGACCCCTTGTAGGTGGGGAGTGAGAGCTTGAACCCAGGTTCTGCACTTGGTAATATGTGCATTTAACTGGGTGCACCATCACCTGGCCCCAGTGACACAATTTCCATATGGGGTGGGGAGCCAGAAGTAGATATTGATAGACAGTGTGGAATAGCCTAGAGATTTGCTGTTACAAGTTTCTTGTTCCTAATTGCCTGCCAAGATACCCAAAATATCCTTTCTTCATCAACACTACAACTTTATCTCAAAAAAAGATCTCAAAAAGAGATTAAGAGATACTGAAAACAACAAAAGAGACCTTTGGGATGACTTCAAAAGAAATAATATATGCATTATTGGCTTACCAGAGGAGGAAGAGAGGGAGGGGAAGAAAGCATTCTTCAGGACATAATAGCTGAAAATTTCTCTAGTATAGACAACATAAAAGATATAAAGGTTCGAAAAGCCCAGAGGGTCCCAAACAGAATTAACCCAGACTTAAAGACAGCAAGACACATCCTATTTAGAATGGAAAGAAATAAGGATAAAGAAAGGATCCTGAAGGCTGCAAGAGAAAAACAAAGAGTCACCTACAGAGGAAAACCCATAAGATGAGCAGCAGACTTCCCCACACAAACATCACAGGCCAGAAGAGAATGGCAAGATATCTATCGAGTGCTCAATGAGAAGGGCTTTCAACCAAGACTACTGTATCCTGCTAGATTGTCATTCAGACTAGATGGAGGCATCAAAACCCTCTCAGACAAGCAACAGTTGAAAGAATCAACTATCAACAGGCCTGCCCTGAAAGAAGTTCTGAAAGGTCTACTATAAGCAGTCAGACCACCATAAATAGGCCATATATCTGAACACTCTAAAACTCTACAAGAATGGCATTAAAATATCTTCAGTTTATGATATCAATAAATGTCAATGGCCTGAATTCACCTATTAAAAGGCACAGAGTAGGAAGATGGATCAGAAAACACAACCCAACAAAATGCTGTCTACAGGAAACCCACCTAACTCAACAAGACAAACACAGACTCAAAGTGAAAGGATGGAAAACTATCATATAGGCCAATGGCCCACAAAAAAGGGCAGGAGCAGCTATTCTCATATCTGACATGATAGACTTTAAAGTAAATAAAATTTAAAAAGATAGGAATGGGCACTACTGAATGCTCAGTGGATCAGTCAATCAAGAGGACTTAACAATTATTAACATCTATGCACCCAATGAGAAGCCATCTAAATACATCAAACATCTACTGAAAGAGCTACAGCAATATATGAACAGCAACACAGTCAAAGTAGGGGACTTCAACACACCACTCTCTTCTTGACAGATCATCCAGTCAGAAAATCAATAAAGACATGAGGGAGCTAAATGAGGAGATAGATAAATTAGAACTATCAGATATTTTCAGAGTCATTCATCCCAAGAAACTGGAATATACATTTTACTCAAGTCCACATGAGTCATTCTCAAGGATAGACCATAAGTTAGGCCATAAAGACAGCATCAGCAAATTAAAGAGCATTGAAATCTTCCCAAGCATCTTCTCAAACCACAATGGAATTAAACTAACACTTAACAATCAACAAAAGATTAGTAATAGTCCCAAAATGTGGAAACTCAACAGTATACTCCTTAACAACTACTGGGTCAAAGAGGAAATGAAGGAAGGCATGTTTTGAGAGTTCAATGAAAATGAAGACACAAGCTATCAAAATATTTGGGATATAGTTAAGGCAGTACTGAGAGGGAAGCTTATAGCTATACAAGCACACATTAGGAAATAAGAAAAAGCACAAATAAACAGCCTGATTGCACATCTTAAAGACCTAAAAGAAGAACAAAGGAACCCTAAAGCAACCAGAAGGACAGAAATCACTAAAGTTAGGGAAGAAATCAATAACATTGAAAATAAGAAAACCATACAAAAAGATTAACAAAAGTAAATATTGGTTCACCATAGAAGAGATCCAAAAGGCCGAGAAACATATGAAAAAATGCTCCAAGTTTTTTATTGTCAGAGAAATGCAAATAAAAACAACCATGAGATACCACTTCACTCCTATGAGAATGTCATATATCAAAAAAGGTAGTAGCAGCAAATGCTGGAGAGGTTGTGGGGCCAAAGGAACCCTCCTGCACTGCTAGTGCGAATGTAAATTGGTCCAAAGTCTGTGGAGAACAGTCGGGAGAACTCTCACAAGGCTAGAAATGGACCTACCTTATGATCCTGCAATTCCTCTCCTGGGGATATATCCTAAGGAACTCAACAGTCCCATCCCAAAAGATCTGTGTACACATATGTTCTTAGCAGCACAATTTGTAATAGCTAAAACCTGGAAGCAACCCAGGTGTCCAACAACAGATGAGTGGCTGAGCAAGTTGTGGTATATATATATATATATATATGAATGAATACTACTCAGCTATAAGAGATGCATTCCTTAGATGAGGTAGTGAGAAATTGAGAGAGAAAGAGACAAATTAGTTAAAGCCTCATCAAAATGTAATGGGCTCCTCCATTCTTGACACAGTAGGATCCCCAGCAGGGAGGCTGAACATACCAAGACCCACAAGAGGCAGAGACACACGTGACAGGTGCTCGTGAGAAACCCAAGCTGATGAGAGGCCCGATTGCTAGGTCAGGGCTGAGGCCCTTGGAGTACCCTGTGCACAGCACAGAAATGTCACTTTATTCTAACCTGCATGGGACACTGAGGTTGTGTCTGAACTCCTTCCTCTGCAGTGTGGAATGTCTTGTGAGGGACACCAGGTGGCCCAGTGTCTGGGAGCAGGGGTGGAGGCTGGCAGGACCTCCTTGAGGAGAGTGGTGGGTTCTGTGAACACAGCCTCTCCAGGCAGAAAGATCACATGGGTTCATCTGCCTGTCCTGAGCTTCTTTATCATTTTTAAAAATTTGTTTATTAGTGATTTAATAATAATTTACAAGATTGCAAGATAAGAGGGTACAATTCCACATAGTTCCCACCACCAGAGCTCCGTGTCCCAGCTCTTCCATTGGAAGATTCCCTATTTGCTATTCCTCTTGGAGTATAGACCAAAATTCTTTTTAAAAATTATTATTATTATTATCTTTAGTTATTGGGTAGAGACAGGCAGAAATAGAGGGGGAAGGGGGACTTAAGGAAAGAGAGAGAGGTAGAGAGACCTCTAGCACTGCTTCACCACTCGCAAAGCTTCCCTCTGTAGGTGGGGACTGGGTGCTCAAACTTGGGTCCCTGTGCATTATAACACATGCGCTCAACCAGGTGTGCCACCATCCGGCCCTTTCAAAATTCTTTATGGTGTGTAGAAAGTGGAAGGTCAGGCTCTGAGCTCCTTTTAAGGGCTAGTTCTACTCCCATTCTATCCAAGGGTCACATTTTTTTTTTTTTCACACAGTTAAGTGTTAACATTGCCTCTCTCTTTCTCTGTTAAAATATACTTGTTAGAGAGAGAGACTGGGACTTTGGAGCCTCAGGCATGGAAGTCTTTTTGCATAACCATTCTGCTGTCTCCTCCCACCCCCTCAGTGTTATATTTAGCAATGAAAGAGCATGGCTTGTTCCTCCTATACTCCCACCCCAAGGTTTGGTTCAATGAGAGGAGATGGGGGGGTGTTAAAAAAGGAGGTAGGGTGGGGGTAATTTCTAAGACATTCACATTCTTTTTCTTTCCTTTTCATTTCTTTTCCTTTCTGCCTCCAGGGTTATTGCTGGGGCTTGGTGTCTGCACTATGAATCCACTGCTCCTCTGGCCATTTTTTAAAAAATTATTTATTATTATTATTATTTTATTTTTATCGAACAGGGAGAAATTGAGAGGGGGAGGGGAAGATATAGAGGGGGAAATAAAGATAGACACCTGCAGACCTGCTTTACCACTTGTGAAGCAACCCCACTGGGGGTGGGGAGCTGGGGACTTGAACCAGGATCCTTGCATGGGTCCTTAACACTTCTTACTATGTGTGTGTAACCCAGTTCACTACTGGCAGGCCCCCTGCATTTTCTTTTTTAAAAATATTTTATTTATTTGTTATTTATTTTGGGTAAAGATAGTGGGAACTTGAGTAGGAAGGAGGAGATTAAGGAAGAGACACTTGCAAACACTGCTTTACCACTCATGAAACTTCCCCGTGGCAGGTGGGCACCGGGGGCTTGAAACTGGGTCCTTGTGCACTGTAATGTGTGTGCTCAAACAGTTACGCTAACCTAAAACCCTGGCATTTTATAAGGACATGTCCCAGATGAAACCTTTTGTTGTCTGACATGCTGGGTAGAACTGTGTGATTTTGGAGAAGCAAATGTTTTCAATACCAGGAAACTGGTGAAACATATCTGTGCTTCCTGTTCTGAGAGGGTGTTGATGTTCCAGTGTCAAAGGTCAAGAGCCCTGTCCCTACAGCCACATACCACAGCTGAGAGATGCTTTTTCTCTTACTTTCATAAAAAGAAATGTTTCATAAGTAAAAGAAAATTCTCTATCCTAAGGAACCCAAAACACCCATTCAAAAAGATCTGTGTACACATATGTTCTTGGCAGCACAATTTGTAATAGCCAAAACCTGGAAGCAACCCAGGTGTCCAACAACAGATGAGTGGCTGAGCAAGTTGTGGTATATGTATGTATGTGTATATATATTACTCAGCTATAAAAAAGGGTGACTTCACCGTTTTCAGCCGATCTTGGATGGACCTTGAAAAATTCATGTTAAGTGAAATTAGTCAGAAACAGAAGGATGAATATGGGATGATATCACTCTCAGGCAGAAGTTGAAAAACAAGATCAGAAGAGAAAACACAAGTAGAACCTCAACTGGAATTGGCGTATTGCACCAAAGTAAAAGACTCTGGGGTGGGTGGGTAGGGAGAATACAGACCCAAGAAGGATGACAGAGGACCTAATGGGGGTTGTATTGTTATATGGAAAACTTAGAAATGGTATGTATATACAAACTATTGTATTTACTGTTGAATGTAAAACATTAATTCCTCAATAAAGAAATTAAAAAAAAAAAAACGTAATTTACTACCCAGCCTTCTGGGATATAACCACAGCACCATATGAGATTAATATGGAACTGATTTCTTTTCAGTGTCCCTTCCCTCACACTCTAGAAATCTAAAACAAACAAACAAACAAAAAACTAGAAGAGAAGATATTTGATGCTTAAAAAAATAGAAAGAAAATTCTCAATTACCTTTGAAAAATATGGCCTTAGCTATCAGATATCCTTCCTTCCTTCATTCCTTCTTTCCTTCCTTCCTTCCTTCCTTCCTTCCTTCCTTCCTTCCTTCCTTCCTTCCTTCCTTTTTCCCCCTGCCACCAGGGTTATTACTGGGGCTCAGTGCCAGCACTACAAATGCTCAGCTCCTGGTGGCCATTTGCCTCCTATTTTTTACTAGGTAGGACAGAAAGAAATTCAGAGAGGATGAGGAGATAGAGAGGGAGAGAAAGAGACACCAGTAAACCTGCTTCACCTTTTGTGAAGCAGACCTTCTACAGGTGTGGAGTGAGGGCTTGAACCTGGGTCCCTGTGCTTGGTAATATGTACACTTAACTGGGCACGTCACCACCAGGCCCCCTCAGATAATCTTTCTCTCCCCCCCTTGCTCCCTCCTTCTTTATCTTTCTTTTTCACTCTTTGTCTTTCTTTTTCACTCCCCTTTGCCCTCTCTCTCTTTTCTCTTTCACTACCTCTTTTCCCCTCACTCTGTCTCCATCTTTCTCTTCCACACTAACCCCCCTAAGACTCTCCTTTTTGGGAATAATTACCTGCTCTCAGAGAAGAAAGAGGGTGAAAGAGTCAGGGGAGAATCACAAACAAGTAAAGAACTGACAAGATAATGGTTTGAAGGGACCCAAGTCAGCAAGGAGATTAAGTGTGTGTATAGAAGTAGAGGTTGTTTCCTTTGGGGTCTGGTAAGGCCTCTTGGGTTGCCCTTGGCAGGGGCTAGGTACCACCAAGAGAGTGACTATGCACCAGGCCAGGTCCTCGAACCTTGTTGGCTTTCTTTTCTTTTTTAGTATTATCACTGTTGATTTAATAATGACTATAGAATAAGAGTGGTTCAAATCCATATAATTCTCACTATCAGAGTTCCATGTCCCATCCCCTCCACTGGAAGTTTCCCTATTCTTTATACCTCTTGGCAATACAGACCAAATTTCTTTATAGGGTGCAGAAGGTGGAAGGTCTGGCTTCTGTAATTGCTTCTCCACTGAGCATGGATGTTGGCAGGTGGATCCATATCCCCAGCCTGTTTCTAGCTTTCCCTAGTGGGATAGTGCTTTGGGGAGGTGAGGTTCTAGGACACACTGGTAAGTTTTTTTGTGCAGGGAAGTCAGGTTGGCATCACAGTAGCATTTGAACTTGGTGGCTGAAAAGAGATAAGATACATAGCAGGACAAATAGTTTATTAATCAGGAACCTAAAGGTAAGACTAGAGCAGAAGGAACTAAGGGTCTTGTAGGAAGAAGCTAGGAGGTCTATTTTAGGTGTATTCCAAGGGGCTCATGACTTTAGTAGTTTTTGTCTGAGCCCAATAGCTAACATGCAGGTGGGCTAAAACTATTGTCTGGGATGATGGTGTCAGAGTTGCGAATATGACTAGAAAGCTGGATCAGGGCAGAGAGTAGCTCCCAAATATGAGGAAAGTATATAAATACCATTAGCTCCCTATAATGAACATCTTAAATGCAAATAATTAAGCAGTTTCATTATATTATTTCAAAAATATTATAATTATTTAATTATAATTATTTATGTATTTATTTTAGATAGAGACAAGGTAGAGAGGAAGAGAGAGAGAGAGAGAGAGAGAGAGAGAGAGAGAGAGAGACCACAGCACCAAAGCTTCCTTTAGTGTGGTGGGGGCTGAGCTTGAACCTGGGCCACATACATGGCAAAGCAGCACAGTGTCCAAATGAGCTATTTCATCTGCCTGAGCATTTGCTTGAGATTTAGTCCACACTGTCAAGATAATGAGTCATAGATCAGGAGTGTGTGCAAGATTGCCAAGGTTCTTTCCAGAAGGGATTTACTCCCACTCAAAAATGTGAATCCTCCGTTGAAGTCACTGATGAAATCATGTTTTGATATTTGCTCTATTGAATCATAGAAGCCATTTGTCTCATCGAGTTCTTCTCTTTATATTTATCACATTTTCCCCCACTGGCAATGGGATTTTGATTAGCATTTATTATTCCAGAATATTGAAATAACTTTTACATCAAGGGATTTCTTCCCTGGGGTGGTGGTGGTGAGGCTAGCTGTTATTTCTCATTGGTTTTGTCCTACCCAGTAAGCTATCTCTCCAGTCCTCTGTGGGTTTGATTAAAAGGCTAGAACACTTCTTGGGACTCATCCGGTTACACCTTTATTAATTTCAGAACTCTCTAAGTGACTAAGCCAAGAAGTGGTTCTGCAGGTGTCTATCTTTCTCTCCCCCTCTCTGTCTTCCCCTCCTCTCTCCATTTCTCTCTGTCCTATCTAACAATGACGGCATTAATGGCAACAGCAATAATAACTACAACAACAAAAACAAGAGCAACAAAAGGGAAAATAAATTAATTTAAAAAAAAAGAAATCCAACATATATCTAGGGAAAAAAAGGTCAAATGCCAATGTTCAATACATTATTGCAGAAAATAAAAGGATTGCCACACCAAAAGCAAAAAAAAAAAAAAAAAGGAGGAAAAGAAACAGTTTTGAAATGGCAAATAGATCACTTAGATAGTGTGCTACCTAGCTGTGAGCATGACCCAAGTTCAAGCCCAGCCCCCAACACACTGAAAAAAGCTTTGGTGTTGTGGTCTTTCACACTTTCCCTGTGCCTTTTTTCCCCTTTAATTATCTTTGTTTATTGGACAGAGACAGTCAGAAATCAAGAGGGAAGGGGTGATAGAGAGGAAGAGAGACAGAGAGACACCTGCAGCCCTGCTTCACCACTCACAAAGCTTTCCCCCTGCAGGTGGGGACCAGGGGCGTGAACCTTGTGCACTGTAACGTGTGCGCTCAACCAGGTGCACCACCACCGGCCCCCCTTTTCTGTGCCTTTATTTCTATCTGAAAACAGCATCCCGGAGCAAGGAAGCCCCAGTGATGACAAAATATTATAATATATTATAATTAATATAATTAATATGATGTAATATGTGGCTTATGGAGTAGATGTACAGGGTAAAGTGTGGGTAAAAGCATGAGGGGAACCCACTGCCCGCTCCAAATGGTGGCTGTTTTAGCACCTCCACATCTTCACTGACCAGAAACTCTGAACTCTTCCATATTCTTGATATATTTTTTTTAAAAATTGATTATCTTTATTTATTTGTTGGAGACAGTCAGAAGGAGATGAAGATAGAAAGGGAGAGAGACAGAGAGACACCTGCAGAATTGCTTAACCACTCACAAAGGGACCAGGTCTTCTTCTTTTTTTTTTTTTTTAAGTAAGTTTGTTTATTTATTTATTAACACGAGTGAGACAAAGAACCAGGGCATCGGTCTAGCGCATGTGGTGTTAAGGATCGAACCCATAACCTCACACTCTACAGACCAACATGTTAACCACTGCACCACTTCCTGGGCCACCCTCTTTGAATTGTTCTTGACGTTCCTTTCCTGTGGTATGATTAATGAAATGACCACGGACTAAACTCAGTCTCCAGCTCCTCTAGTCATGTGGCAATGGCCCCACCCCAGGTGCTTTCCAAAGGTCCTCTCATGACTTTAATAAAAGGCACCTTATAGCTCTGCTCTTGCCACAGGAAATTCCATGGCCAGTTTTATTTGCTCTGTTCCAGGAACAAAGGGATGAAGACCAACTCTATATTGCTTATCACTAATATTAATTAATCTCAATACTTTAGTAAGCCTGAGGGAAGTTTGGAGCCAGGGAGTGTGAAGAGTGCTCCAAACCAAAGGGTAGGTAAGACCCCAGGACTTCCAAGTACTTATATGAGAAGTGATATTTGATTTTAGTTTCTTCTAAAAATTTGTCATAATGGGTTGCATTCTTAAATTAAAAAAATGTTATTTATTTGGAATTTATTGGTATGGACATAAGAATACATTATTCTTCTATGCTCCTGGCCACTTATCAATGAGATTTAGTACCTATTTTTCTTTCTCACTGATTCTTGGGTCATTTTTTTTTTCAAAGCATAAAGTCTGGGATTTAGCAAAACACATTTCTAGTCATTTTTGTGTTTTCCATTTTGCCTGAATTATCATAACAACTATTTTAAGTATAAGTTCTTTTCTATGGAATTTTATTACTTGGTTTCTTTGCTATTGTTATTTTTCAATTTATTTATTTTTAGTTAGAGGTAGACAGAAATAGGGAGAGAGACCACAACACTAAAGTGTTCTTCAGTGCAGTGTGTGTGAGTGTGTGGGGGGCACGGGGGAGGTCAGGCTTAAACCTGGGTCACGCACATGGCAAATCAACACACTTACCAAGTGAGTTACTTCACTGGGCCCATTACTGACATTTTTAAAGAGCATTTTTGTTTATATGCCCAGTCAGAAAAACAAAACAAAACAAAACAAAAATGAAACAGTAAAGTTTTTTTTTTTAACTAGGGCACTGCTCAGCTCTGGCTTATGGTGGTGCTGGGAATTGAACCTGGGACTTCAGAACCTCAGGCATGAAATAATGGCATATGACAATTATAATATTATAACAACAATTATGTTCTATGCTAAGTGCTGGGGCTATGAAGTGGACAAATAATCTGTTGTGTGAAAATTTAGAATTGGTTTAGGGATTGCAAAAGAATATCTGCATCAAATCAAATATAGTATAGCTATCTTAAGAGAAGTTGCTGCCTGAGGAAGCCAGTCTTCTTATTTTAGATATTTTAAAGATCAGATGGGGGGCAAGCAGTGCTGCACCCAGTTAATTGCACAGATTATCATGTGCAAGGAACTGGGTTTGAGGCCCCACTCCCCACCTGCAGGAGGTAGGGGGAACACTTCATGAGTGGTGAAGCAGGTCTGCTTCTCTCTCCCTCTCTTTTTCCCCTTCCCTCTCAAGTTCTCTCTGTCCTATCTAGTTAAAATAATAATAATAATAATAATAAAGGCCACCAGGAGTGGTGGATTCATAGTGCCAGCACCAAGACTCAGCTATAATCCTTGTGGCAATAAAAAAGAAAAGAAATTGGATGAAATTTTTTACCCAGTACTTTTTCAGAAGGCCATAAAGTCCATTTCTGTAGTATGTTCATTTTGAGATCAAACTTAATTACAATTGTAGGTGGCTTTCAATATTCAGTGAACTGCCATGCCCTTTACAGTGTTTATCCCTCTGAACCAGCTCTGTGCCCAGACTCCTGAAATTATTTCTGGGATCACTTTATTTCTGAAGAGGAAGTATCTACAAAGGGGGAAAAAGTCTTTAAGACAGAAGATAGATGGTGAATGTAGAGAAATCTAGAAGCTGGATCTAGAGTCTCACTCATTTAAGCCTTTTCTCTGTATTTTGTGCAAACATAACCATTAGCTTGATCCAGAAAACTAGTTTCATGCACCTTCCCTAGGAAATTCTTTTTATTCTTGTTGCATCAAGCCTCAGATATGGGGTGAGGCAGAGGTGAGACAGTGTCACCCTTGTCCCTGGGCATTGCTGGCTGCTGAAGTCCCCAGTCTCCTCTAAGGAAAAGCAGATACTCCTGTGGGGGTCTACACAAGTCAAGAAAAGCAACAATCTGGTTCCACTCCCTGCTCTGGCTGGAAGTCCCAAGCAGGACATTCCTTCTGTCCCCTGTAACTGGAGGCCGCTTTCTCAACCTACACAGCATAAGGTGAGGGAAGGCAGACTGCTTGGAAAGTGAAGAATGGTGAGTGCTCTCTCTCCTCCAGAATGGGATGTGAGCACAGGAGCCAGAATGACTTCAGGGGTTTCTGGCACTGAGAATGGAGCCAGTCTTAGGACAAAACCCAGCTCAGAAAGCAGAGAGGAGTGGCTGGGTTCATTTGCTAGGAAGCCCACCCTTTCTACCTGACCAACTGAAGTACATCTTCTGACACTCAGCAGTGAGTTGTGGTGCTCAGGAACCTCTTAGTCCTCCCTTCTGCCTTCTCCACAGCACTGCTCAGGGCAGGCTGCCTTCACCACGGCCCCTGCTTCCACTTACCAGCAGCACACCTGTTCACTCACAGCCCAAGCTTGAGCAGAGCAGTGAACTCCTAAATGTTCGCTGGCAAAGATGGAAAAATGGAGAGAGAGAGAGAGAGAGAGAGAGAGAGAGAGAGAGAGAGAGAGAGAGAACTTGGATAAAAAAAAAAAAGCCAGCAGCAACAAATGTTGGAGAGGCTGTGGGGACAGAGGAATCCTTCTACACTGCTGGTGGGAATGTAAATTGGTCCAGCCTCTCTGGAGAGCAGTCTGGAGTTACAAGGCTAGACATAGAGCTTCCATATGACCCAGTAATTTCTCTCCTGGGGATATACCCCAAGGATTCCATAATGCCCAATCAAAAAGATGTGTGTACATCTATGTTCATAGCAGCACAATTCATAATAGCTAAAACCTGGAAGGAACCCAGGTGTCCAACAGCAGATGAGTGGCTGAGAAAGCTGTGGTACATATACACAATGGAATACTATGCAGCTATTAAGAACAATGAGCCCACTTTATCTGACCCATCTTGGACAGAGCTAGAAGGAATTATGTTAAGTCAGCTAAGTCAGAAAGATAAAGATGAGTATGGGATGATCCCACTCATTAACAGAAGCTGAGAAAGAAGAACAGAAAGGGAAACTGAAAGCAGGATCTGATAAAATCGAGAGCAGGGCACCAATGTAAAAACACTGTGGTGAAGGGGAGGGTGGCCATTGGGCTTCCCGGCACGGTAGAGGGTGGGGGTGGGTGGTGGGGATGGGACACAGTCTTTTGGTGGTGGGAGCGGTGTTTATGTACAATCCTATTAAAGTGTAAACATTATATAAACTACTATTTAATTAATATGAGAGGCGAAAAACTGATGATATGTCTAGAACTTCTTAAAACACAGACTGAGTCTTTTTTAATACATAGGCTGTCTTTGATATGCTCTCTCCCAAAAGCCTAGACCAGGGAGAACAGAAGCAACTGGTAGCACAGCTATATACAAGATGCTGGTACTATACCCCAAACCCTAGCAAAGGGACTTTCCAAAGTTAACCCTATCACCAAATAATGTGATGATAACAATAACTATCCATTGTTTTCTTGAACCCTAAGACAACAGGAACCTCACATTTCCACTATAGAGTCTATATTTCCCCCAGTCTTGGAACCTTAGGGTGGGGCCCACTTTTCTGCATGCTGCTCTCAATTCAAATGAAGTAATATTGCATCCACGGATCGCAACCTAATCAACACGAGTGCCACCCCAGCATGCTTCACTTCAGACTGTGTCCAGAGACTTCAGGTGTGGAATGACAACCCTTCAGCTTCATCACTCGGGTGAGACCTTTCCTTTCATAGTATTCCCCCCCTTTTGTTGCCCTTGTTTATTGTTGTTGTCATTATTATTGTTGTTGGATAGGACAGAGAGAAATCAAGAGAGGAAGGGAAGATAGAGAGGGAGAAAGATAGACACCTGCAGACTTGCTTCATCGCAAGTGACCCCCCCTGCAGATGGGGAGCTGGGGGCTCAAACCAGGATCCTTATGCCAGTCTTTGCACTTTGCGTCATGTGCGCTTAACCTGCTGTGCTACCGCCCAACCCACCCAAAAGCCTAACTTCTTAGGGCTGGACAGATAACACACTGGGCAGGGTGTTTGTGGCTCAGGTTTAAGCCTTGACACCACATGGAGGTGATATATGGCAGGGGTGTTTGGGTGTCTGTTTCTCTTTCTCTCTGCCTTGCTATTTAAATGAAAAAGTGACCAGAAGCATAAAATTGTGCATGTATGAGACCTACCACTCTGAACAATAGGAGGGAGAGAAAGAGGAGGAGGAGGAGGAGAAGGAGAGGAGGAGTCACCTAGCTTTCCTAGGTAGATTGCCAAAAGTTGGAGCAGAGAGTTGTGGTATTACCCAGTGTCACAGCCTGTGGCTTGCCTGTCATCCAGCTATTTCCTTTAGTGTTTTACAGGTTCCACCAAGAGAAAGCAACCCCGGGAACCCAAAACCTGCTGCTTGTCACGTAGTAACAGCCTCACACAACACTGGAAACCACTCTCCCTGCAAAGCAAAGGCTGTTTATTGCTTAATTTTTGAATGTAAGGACCTAAGCAGGGGCTGTGGCCTCTGCATGATGACCTGGACTATGGCCTGCATAGGACTGGACTCTGGAATGACCTCGAGTCACGTGCTTTTCCCAGGTCTTACACTTTCAATTCTGGATGAAATGGAGCCCAGCCTGCGGTCCCAGTCATCACCCCTACCTCCCCCACCCTCTGCCACCCACCTGGGATGGCGGGTGTGTGTGTGTGTGTGTGTGTGTGTGTGTGTGTGTGTGTGTGTGTGTGTGTGTCTCCCAGCTGCACACAGACACTGACACTTGGGGAAAGCAAAGGTCACACATGTTGAAGAAAACCAAAACTGTATTTTCTTATGAGATGAAAAAATAAATCTAAACAAATTTATTTAAGTGTTGCTTTTCTTTAAACTTTTATAGACGTTAAAGCTCATTTCTTTCTGTTTTTTTCTTTTCAATAGACTCTGCTTAGAATTTTCAAAAAATATACTTTCCTTTTTTTTTTTTGGTACCTTTTGTTTCCTATGTTATCCTTGGAAACATATAAAATACATCTCACTAGAACACTTCTGTGCAAATCAGAAACATAAATAATATTAACATCTATGCAATATATATACATATATACATACATGTATATATGTATATATACGGCATTTCAAGATTTTCATCACTGCTGTTGCCGTCCGCCGTCATTTCTGCAAGATGCTTCTAGAAGTAGTCGGTGGCCTGCAGTTCCTGGTCTGGCTGAGGGGTGCTGGGGAGGAAGTCACTGTCCTGTTTTTCCATCTGTAAACTACTTCGGGAGAACTGTAAGACACTTCCCAGCCCACTGACTAGCGAAAGGGAGGAGATCCAGTTAAGGGAGCTGAAGTTGGGCAGATTGAAGATGGACGACAGGGGGGCCGTCCCCCCAGTGTTCACAGGCTTCCTCTTGGAGTTCCCTGGATGCTCTTCCAGAACAGCCTCCTCCTCTTCTGGCATGGAGGACCCTGGAGCCTGTCTGCCCAGCCCCTCCACCAGGGTGTCCTCCTTCAGTGGTACATTCAGGGCCATGGCATGAGGCTCCTCGCTGGCCTTGGTGGGGCAGGCTGGCTGTGCAATGCTGTCCTGAAAGGGGCAGGCCGATGTGCTTCTCTTCTTCTGTTCTGAGGACTCAGTTCTCAGTTCTTCCTGAACAAATGTGTCAATGGCAGTGATAGACTTGGCCAACTGACGCCCCTTCTGAAGGTCATTGGGGCAAAGGCTCCCCTGTAGTGCTTTACAAAACAGTCTGGAAGAAACGCACACAGATCAGTAAGTTACACTCCTGCGTGGTGCCTTTGAGTCTGCTGAGTTTTTGAAAACACACAGTGAGCCCTGAGCACTTACTTAGGACTTGGAGGACAGGGTCCTCAATACCTACCTGGGTAGCAATGCTGTGACAGGCGCTAAGAAACAAGTCAAGTAAAACAAAGGGTCTCCTAGCAGTGTCTGCATACTCCAGTGAGGGTTGGATGGAGGATAACACGTTGCACAGGAGGAATTGTAAATCAGAGCCACAGTGAAAAATAAAAGGACACTGAAGCCAGAAGCTGTCCAGTTGAGCCAGGTCTGAGGAGGGAAGGGAAAAGAAGGGCTTTAATTTTATTTTACTTTAAAAAAAAATTTATCAGGGTTGTATTGTTGTGTGGAAAACTGTGAAATGTTATGCAAATTATTGTATTTACTGTCAACTGTGAAACATTAATCCCCAATAAAGAAATTAAAAAAAATGTATTGGTTATCTGTGAGTGGGTGTGAATTTTTTAAAAGGACAGAGAGAAATTGAGAGAGATGGGGAAGATAGAGAGGGGGAGAGAGGAACAGAAACCTGCAGACTTGCTTCACTGCTTGGAAGCAATCCCTCTGCAGTTGGGGAGCCAGGTGCTCGAACTGGGATCCTTGCACAGGTCTTTGTACTTCGCACTATGTGCGCTTGACCTGGTGCACTACTCCTCGACCCCTAGGTGTGAAGTTTCATGGATGAGTGGAAACAGGGAACCTTTGGCAATGGTGGCAGGTAAGGAATGGTGAGGCCTTGGAGACCTGGGAATTATAATGGTTAGTGGATGGGGGTTGGGGCTCAGTGTGGAAGAAGAGCATGTGGAGGAAGAGGAGGGGAAACAGGACAAGAAAGAAGCAGGTGAGACTGGAGCCCATGTGACTGACCAGAATCATCAGAGGGAGACCATCTTTGTAGTTTCTCCCCTGCTCACAGCCTCCTTAGAGCTCAGCAACTCTGCAGGGACAAGTGGGGCCCACAGCACCTTCTGGACCAGGTCAGGCACTTACCCAGGTCTTGGTTTCAATACCCAGGTGCAGCATGAAAGTGAAGAGTGCGATGGCAGTGATCGGGGTTCCCCAGGTAAAGACGTCTGTGTCTGAGTCGTAGTAGGCCTGAAAGACAACGGGGTTCTGTGCCTGTGGCTCCCTGTGTGAAGCTGATGGAAGAAACCCTTGCCCTCTGCTAACTTACCAGGTATGGAATGAAAAAGCAAACCAGGCTCTGAAAAGCAGCATCCACCATGTTTAACCAGAAGGTGAGTGGTTGATATTCCTGGGACATAAACACAGACACAGAGATTACAGCAAGTGCTCATTCTCCAGTTACTTTCCAATGTGTACTTACACTCATGACTTGAGCATAGAAGGGAAACTTGCTAATTTAGGGGTTTGTCACAAAGGGAAGTCCTTGAGGGCTCTGGAAAAAAAAACTCGGGAGTCGGGTGGTAGTACAGCGGGTTAAGTGCACATGACACAAAGCACAAAGACCGGCGTAAGGGTCCTGGTTCAAGCCCCCGGCTCCCCACCTGCAGAGGAGTCGCTTCACAGGCGGTGAAGCAGGTCTGTAGGTGTGTTTCTTTCTCTCTCCCTCTCTGTCTTTCCCTCGTCTCTCCATTTCTCCCTGTCCTATCCAATAACAATAACAATAATAACTACAACAATAAAACAAGGGCAACAAAAGGGAATAAATAAATATTTTTAAAAAATCTATAGCTCAACGCAACGATTGCCACCTCAACATACTTCACCTCAGACTGTGTCCAGAGACTTCACGAGTGGAATGACAACCCTTCAGCTTCATTACTCGGGTGAGACCTTTCCTTTTATAGTACACTCTAATTTCATCTCAGGTGGTTCACTTTCTAACAAAGTCCCATAACCTAGATATACACCAGTTTCTGTGAGAGAAAGCTTATGTTCACACGTATCCATAAACTACTGCAAAATATATACCTGAAAGCAGAAGTACACTAGAGTTTACAGTGAGTACCCCCCTAACACTTCCTCTCCACTATTCCAAGCTTTGGGTCCATGATTGCTCAACAATTTGTTTGGCTTCGTATGTTAACTCTCTTTTCAATCACCAGGTTCCAGATGCCACCAGGATGCTGGCCAGGCTTCCCTGGATTGAAGACCCCACCAATGTGTCCTGGAGCTCAGCTTCCCCAGAGACCCACCCTACTAGGGAAAGAGAGAGGCAGACTGGGAGTATGGACCAACCAGTCAACGCCCATGTTCAGCGGGGAAGCAATTACAGAAGCCAGACCTTCTACCTTCTCTCTATCTCTTTCTCCCTCCCTATCTCTCCCTACCTTCTCAATTTCAGGATGTCTCTGTCCAATAAATAAAGATAATAAGAAAAACCCCAATACTTCAAACAACTGGTTTATAATTAGTTTACAATAGTATGTTAATTCTGGGAGTATAGATTCACATTGATATGTGCATACGCTTTACCCCAAAGTGATTAGAATTTAAAATTAGATTGTGGTTATATAGAAATATAAATCCAATGCTCCTAAAGCTATTTTTTATTTACAAAAAGGAAACATTGCCAAAACCATAGGATAAGAGGCTAGTTTGTTCCCTTTTGTTTATCGTTGTTGCTATCATTATTATCGTTGTTGTTGGATAGGACAGAGAGAAATCTAGAGAGGAGAGGAAAACAGAGAGGGGGAGAGAAAGAAAGACCTGCTTCACCGCTTGTGAAGTGACCCCCCTGCAGGTGAGCCAGGGGCTCAAACCCAGATCCTTATGCCAGTCCTTGTGCTTCGTGCTATGTGTGTTTAACCCTATGCGCTACTGCCTGACCCCCAAAAGTCCTTTTATTTCTCCTTCCCTCCCTGCCTCCCTTCCTCTCTTCCTCCATCTCTCCTTCTCTTCTCTCCTCTCTCCCTAAATGTAAGAATGACAGGATTAGTTGAGTTCTCATTATCTGTGGGACCAGATTTGTATCTGGTGCTACTCAAGATAGCTTTGGTCTGCAGGAAAGACACAGTGGATGAAATCAAGGGTCCAGCAGGCCCTTCCTGCTCATCACCCAACTCCCAGAAGCTCCGCCCCACAGTGAGTGAGGAGATAAGGTCTGGATGAGAAGAGGAATTCACAGAGGTGGCCCACAACCAAACAAAGGACCTCCCATGTGCCTGGCCTTTAGCTGCTCCTACTATGCACTGCTGCTTTAGCGGGAACCAATGCCAATCCACCCAATGTAATTTACCCACTCACTTACTGTGAGTAAGTAAATTCTGAATTAGAGATTAGCACACAGGAGATTAAGGGACTCCATTCCCAAATAATTCCAAGCACCCTAGAAAAGCACTCTTGAGAAGGTCAACTTAAAATGGCTGGCTGGGAATAGCAGGTAATTAGCATGTCAATCTGTGTGGTGTATTGATGTAAATATACGTTCACATCTGTATTTACTTGTTCTTTCAATGAATTCCCTATGGGTTACTCTTCTGGTTAATTTCCTTTATTTGGGGGGTGGGTGGGTGGACTGTAAAGGTAACATCTTTGCACTTGGGCTGAAGAGACTGAGCATGAGCTAGATGGCATTCTATGTGGACTTGCCTTGGACACCTGAGGACTTTGCTGTGGAGAGTTTCCACATCACTACATTATAATTTTTTTACCCCCCCATTTTTTTTTGTCAAGCTTTACTGAGGTCTGATATATGGATGCTGTGTGATTTTATCAGACTTCCTGGTGAACTTGGATATATGCATATTATTACAAGCACCTCATTCTATGAACTTACAGCTGAACAGATACAACTTATTATTATTTGCTTCCAGGGTTATTGCTGGGGCTAGGTGACAGCACTATGAATCCACTGCTCCTGGTGGCCATTTTTTTCCATTTTATTGGATGGGACAGAGATAAATTGAGAGGGAAGGTGGAGATACGGAAAGAGAAAGAGAGACACCTGCAGACCTACTTCACTGCTTGTGAAGCGACTCCCTTGTAGATGGGGAACTGGGGGCTGGAACCTGGATCCTTCAACTTAGCACTATGTGCTTTTCACCAGGGGCACCACTACTTGGCCCCAATACAACTTATTTTTTTTCCAAGGTGTCAGATTCTCGAAGTTTAACAATTTTGTTCCAGGATTTCATTTGTTTAGTTATTTACCAACAGAGTTATTAGAGCTCAATGCCTGCATGACTCCACTGTTCCTGGGGGCTTTTTATTTTCTTTGATAGAGAGGAATTGCAGGACAGACAGAGATAGGGAGGGAGACACACAGAGAGGAGACACCTGCAGTACTGCTTCACCACTTGTGAAGCTTCCCCTTATGGGTAGAGACCAGGGGTTTGAACCCAGGGTCTTGAGCATGGTAATACGTGTGCTCCACCAGGTGTGCCCTCCAGTGCGTCTTTTCAAGGGAGCTGACTCTGGAGGGCAGGAGGACTGGAGATCAGAGGGCATGGGAGGAGCCTCACCTCCCTGTTCTGGCCACTCTTGTAGAGCTGTGGCTTGTTCAGCAATACTTGGGCCGGCACATCCTTGTCCAGCACCCCAGTCACGAGCTGGGGAAGTGATGAGAAGAGCAGGTTAAAGAAGATCAGATACCATTGGTCAATCATGGTGGACGCAGAGAAGCCACAGTAAAACTGGAACCAAAACAGGAGGCACACGAACATCTGCAGTCAGAAAGGGAGAATGGGAACAAGCACTGTTTTAGTGGCCACTGAGGAGTTTGCAGCTTTACCTTCATGACTGACTTATCGGCAGCAACTTCCCCCGAAGACTGGCCTACTCATGTTGTCCTCTGTCTCTCTTTCCTCTTCCCCTGTACTTCCTTGTCTCCTTAAACATGGAAGACTAGAGATTCCCTGAGACAGCCCTTATATATAGCTGAAGAGGCACAGATGATCAAAATAGAATAAAGACCCAACAGCCAAGGGCCTAGGGCACTCAACATTTTTTCATGGGAGAAGGAAAACTGTGTATGCCATCCATCATGCCTTCTTCCCTGACACCCGTCTGCTGTGACTCCCCCAAACCTAACCTACCCATAGTTAGAGCCTGAATCCTGCCCCTCTTTTCAGTTACATGCTTTTTTATTTTATTATTTTTTTAGATAGCTATTTTATGAGATAACACACACACACTGAGGCCAGAGCACTACTTCATCCTATGCAGTACCGGGGGCATCAAACCCACTGACCTTACAAATACAAGAAGTGAGCTCTAGCACTGAACAGACTCCCACTGGGGAAGCACAAACAGGTACAGTGGCAGCGTTAATGACAAAGCTTTAAGTACTGCTGCCTAGACTGACCTGCTGTTAGCTGGCTACTCTGCTGTTGGGTGAGCTAGCATCCTGTGTCACACCTTATCATGGTGAGACATCATTACAGGATCTCACAGCTACTCTACGTGGCCACGCAGGAGAATGCTCAAATAGCTTCCTCCAGCCCTAAGGCAAGGATCCAATTGGCCCTTCATACCAGTGATGTCAATGTGTTTGTAAGAGGACGTGGCAGCTCAGTGGTTGCAAAGCATTCTTACACTCATTATCCGGGGGATTCTGCAGACCTTTTTAATTTTATATTTTTTGAAGAATTAAAAAATTTTTTTCATTAGAGGGGGGTTAATGTTTATACTTAACAGTGAATACAGTTGTTGGTACATGCATAACATTTCTCAGTTTTCTGCAAAACACTCTAACCCCCCACCTAGGTCCTCCTCTACCATCATGTTCCAGGACCTGAATGCACCCCCCACACACCCCCAGAAACTTTTACTTTGGTGCAATACACCAAATCCAGTCCAAGTTCTGCTTTGTTTCTCCTTCTGTTCTTATTTCTCAACTTCTTCCATGAGTGAGATCATCCCATACTCATCCTTCTCTTTCTGGCGATAAGCTTAACATGATTAACACGTTATCACTTAACACAATGCCTTCAAGCTCCATCCAGTATGAGGGGAAGGTGAGTGCATAATTTTTAATAGCTGAGCACTGCTCAGATCACTTGATTCCCCTCTGCCTTGGTCTGCTTGTCTGGGAAAGGGTACTTCCTTAGCTGGACTAACAGTGAACTTGAAGCATTCACAAGAGCATCCTGCATGGTGTGGGTGCTGTGGTTTTCAGCTGTCTTGACTGTTACTTCCTGTTTGAAGCTCAGATAGGGTCAGTGTATAGGAAACAGAGACCCACGGCACACAATGACTCTGATCATGGTATGAGTAATGGACTGTACTTGTTCAGCTGCATGTGGGTCTTGGTTTGAAGGACAGTCCCGGGAGGGAACCGTTGACAGCTGACAGTCCACTTTTGGGCTCTGCTGTAGCCACTGCCTATTGTCAGACCTGGACTTCAGTTATTCAGCCTCTCTGATCCCACCTGAAATGGCTGGTTCTGAAGACCACAGGAAACCTGAGTCTGCATTGATCTAGGCTGCAATAACACATCCCCTCCCAAGTCCTGTTCTAATCTCTGATTGACTTTTTCCTTCTCTCACTCCCACGCTCACTTTCTCTCCTCCTCCGCCCCCACAGGCCTGGCCTAATGAGTCACTGGTGAGGCAGCAGAGTCAAGCAACAGAGGAGGAAAAGCACTCAGATAATTGAGATTTTTTTTCCCCCTGCAGTGCCAAAACACTTGCTCTACAAACCACTGTTGCTATGGAAACTTTTCTTCTCTGGAAAATGAAGGCCAACTTACTCCTAAAACTGATGAATTTCACACTTTGGGAGGCAGAGTGATTACCCTTGAACTTCTTGAGTAGATTAAATGCTTATTTTTGAAAGCCCTTTTAAAATTATTTATTATTTTTATGTATTTATTGGCTAGAGGTAGCCAGAAATTGAGAGGATAGGGGAGACAGAGAGAGAGAGACAGAGAGACACCTGCAACACTTCAACACTTGCAAAGCTTTCCCCCTGCAAGTAGGGACCAGTGATTCGAACCTGAGTCCTTGTGCACTGTAACATGTGCACTCAGTCAGGTGTGCCACCGCACCAGCCTTGATTAAGTGCTTATTAACTGAGGTCCCGAGCTGAATAGAAACTGGTGCCCCTTCTCCATCCCTCCCCCATTCCTATCCCCTCTGAGAGAACAGGTTCATGGCAGCAGGCTTGGCTCACCTTGTGTGGACACTATGCAAAACTACAATGTCTGAGGGTTCAGTCCTCATTACTCATATCATTCCAAGTCAGATACATTTTAATTAGGAATTACAGAGATCAGGGTCCAGCTTCCATGTTTTGGTTTTTATTATTTATTTATTTAAACCATTTTTTATTTTCTTTATTTATTGGGTAGAGAGAGTCAGAAATTGAGAGGGTAAGGGAGGTAAAGACGGATAGAGACAGAGAGACACCTGCAGCACTGCTTCAGTACTTTCAAAGCTTTCCCTCCTGCAGGTGGGGGCCAGGGGCTTGAACCTAGGTCCCTGCACACTGTAACATGTGCACATACCGAGTGCACTGTCATCCAGCCCACACTGTTTTGGCTTTTAGATAAAGAAAACCAAATTCACAATGGAGGCAGTTCTGGTCCTATAGTAATGTCCCCTCTCTCTGTCTCTGGCTCTAAGTGAATGAATAAAGTGTCTCAGTGTGGCAAAATTGAGCATGGATGAGACCCTAGTTCCACAAAAGGAGAAAATAAAAAGACAACAAAACTCATATAAAGCAAATAAGGAACTCAAAGGAAAACAAAATCATTAGGAAGCAAACAAGTCACTCAAGAGAAAGCAAAATCTATATGAAGTAAATAAGTTGCCCAAGACTGCAACACTGGGGAACATTTGAAATGGTTTGGGATTGCTCCCTGCCCATCCTCACTTAGTTATACTCACAGAGCCATTCATCCCTTTGAGAGCTTGGGTGCAACTGTGTGCCTGGGACCTCTGAGCTGGGCATCCATGGCCAGGGAGAGGGGACAAAGGGAGTGATGAGGTGAAGGCCAGGGCAGCACAGCCTTCTATGAATATGGCCCCAGGCAGCACCTAGTCAGTATGAATTTCCAAGACCTGCCCATCAAGCTAGACAGACCCTGCTTAATCCTGAGTATCTGTAGTCATTTCCTAGAAGATATTTCATAAAAGTGTGGTGAGTATGTTCATTGCAGCATAATTTATAATAGCCAAAACCTGGAAGCCACCCAGGTATCCAACAACAGATGAGCGGTTGAGTAAGTCGTGGTCTATACACACAATAAAATACTACTCAGCTATTAAAAATGGTGATTTCACCTTCTTCACTTCATCTTGGATAAAGCTTGAAGGAATCATGTTAAATAAGAGAAGCCAGAAAGAGAAGGATGAATATGGATGGGATGATCCTACTCCTGGACAGAAGTTGAGAAATAAGAACAGAAGGGAAAACACAAAGTGGAACTTGAACTGGAGTTGGTATGGGGGTGTTCAGGTCCTGGAACATGATGGTAGAGGACTTAAGTGAGGAGTTAGTGTTATGTGGAAAATTGAGAAATGTTACACATGTATCAACTACTGTATTTTACTGTTGACTGTAAACCATTAACTCCCCCAATAAAGAAAAAAAAAAAGTGAGTGAGACCAAAGGGCCAGAAGAGGATGAGAAAAGATAGAAGTTCCAAGCCTCTAGAACAATTCTGAATACACACAGAAGGTATAGTGATGGCAGTTTAGTTAGCTTAGAGAATTTTTTCCCCACCTCATCACGAAGATGTCAGTGCTTTGGTCCAAGTGTCTTCAGATGGAGACAAGACAGACCAAGGAAAAAAAGGAAAGATATCACAGAACCAAAGTGTTCTCCATTTGGTGGAGGCCAGGCTCTAACCTTGATCACATGCACAGCAAAGCAGGCACAACATTCAGCCCAGGATAGAGATTTTAAAAATGGGAGTGAAGTTAAAAACAAAAGAGTTCCATTTATTTTATTCTTTTTCAAGAGTATATGAGATGGTCTTGACCATGGAGCTATGGTATCCACTGTGATAGATTTATATACTTCCCTGGAAGGTCACTTATTCCAAGAGTATATTTGTTTTTGTTTCCTTGTTTGTGCATTCAGCACAACCTACTTGAGGCAGAAGACAAGAAGCAACCTAGCCATTACTCAGCACAATCATTGTACCTAGCTATAAACAGAACAGAATTTTGAAATGGCTACAGGTGTTGTCCATCCTGGAAGACTATGGGAAAATAACTTGTCCAGTAAGGACTAAATAACAAAGGAACCAAGAGTTAAAAGAAAGCCAGGAATAGGAAATGGACTAGGGTCTTATTTCGATCAGTACCCTGGAGAAATGACTGTCCTCAACTCAACAGGGTCTGGATTTGACCTTCCTGAGGAGTCAAAGACAGACTGAGGCCCCTCTGTAGGGGACTATCATTACAGGACCCAGTTAAGATTTCAAACAATATTTTAAAGTTTTTAAAATTATATTTATTTATTGGATAGAGACAGCCAGAAATTGGGAAGAGGAGAAAGACAGAGAGGGAGAGAGACAGAAAGACACCTTCCTGCCTGGCCCATAGTCAGGATCCTGTCCTAGGGACTAGACCTCCTGACCCAGTGAGATGTGTCACTTATCATCAGGGTCACAGTGTTAGAATAAGTCCTCTCATTCTGACTTTTTGTCTGCCAATCACATTTATGAATTCCATCTGGCTTCCTGTCTGTTCCAGAGGAAGCACCAAAATTTCTTGCATCTGTGAGGAACACCTTGACAGAATGGTTTAGAGTCTGGGAGCTGGAGCCAGATGGAACAGGGCTGAATGTGGCCTTGAATGTTTACTGGCTGCGTGACCTAGTGCCCAGGCATGGTCATCAGGATGAATCCACCTCTCATTCTAAAGCTTAAAGTGGACACTATTGTTTGACCTTTCACAGACCCGCAGAGTAGTAGTCAGGAGAGGTCTAAGGGAAATAGACAAAGATCAAGGAGGACAGAGCTCTTTGATGAGCAGTGGGTGACCAGCTGGCTGCATCCCATGACTCTCAGGACAGGTCCTCTGAATTGGAAACTCTGGTGCCAAATACCTACTGTGTTTTTGTAGAAGAAGTAGAGCACCATGTTGGCGAGTCGGGAATAGCACCAGTGTCCGTGCACGATCAGGAGCCTCTCGAGGTAGCGGAATCTCGGTACCGCAAAGTCACTGGCCATCACTGCCTTAAGAGGGAGACAAGATCTTGTTACTGAGGGTGCCTCACTCTGCCCACAGTCTTGTGCCACCCAAATACAAGGCAAAAGTGGATGTGAGCATGAATAGAGAAGATTTGTGTCATCATTGCTTTCCTTATTCTCGCCTTCAGTGACAAAGAAATCTACTTTCAACAAACACTCTAGGTCAGGGCTATCATTATAGAACCCAGTTAAGATTTCAAATAATTTTTTAAAAGTTTTTTTATTATTATTATATTTGTTAGAGACAGCCAGAAATTGGGAGGAGGAGAAAGACAAAGAGGGAGAGAGACAGAAAGACACCTGCAACGGTGCTTTGCCATTTTCAAAGCTTTCTCTCTGCATGTGGGACTGGGAACTCGAACCCAGGTCCTTGCACATTGTAACATGTATGCTCAACCAGGTATGCTACCACCTGGCCACGCAAATAATTCTTTTAAAATATTTATTTATTATTGGATAGAGACAGAAAGAAATTGAGTGGGGAGGAAGAGATAGAGAGAGGGAGAAAGAGAGAGAGGGAGAGAGAGAGAAAGAGAGAGAGAGAGAGGGATGGTGGGAGAGAGAGAGAGAGAGAGAGAGAGAGACTCTGCAGCCCTACTTCACCACTCGTGAAGCTTTCCCCCTGCAGGTAAGGACCAGGGGCTTGAACCCAGGTACTCATGCACTGTAATGTGAGTGCTCAACCAGGTGTGCCACTGCCAGGCCCCCCAAATAATTTTGCTTTAAGATAGGTAGATAGATATCATAGCACCATATCTTCCTTCAGTGTGGTGGAGGCCCAGCTCAAACCTTGGTCACATGCACAGCAAAGTTGGGCACTACTCAAGGGAACTATTAATAAATGTAACTGACTGAATTTTCACATACTTAATACTTTTTACTTATTTTAATTTGAACTTTATTAGTGATTTACTATTGATTTACAAAAGTACAGGTTGAGAGGGGGATAATTCTGTAACGTTCCCACCTCCAGAGTTCTTTGTCCTCATTCCCTCCATTGAAAACTACAGTAGTTCTCCCACAGTCACAGATAGGGGGTGACTTTATATATTTATCTATATCTATATTTTTGGCCCATTTTTTTTTCTGTTTCTGCCTTCACTACCTTTTAACAAATCATTTATTACTGGATAGAGACAGAGAAATTGAGAGAGGAGGGGTGATGGAGAGGGAGAGACATCTGCAATCCTGTTTCACCACTTATGAAACTTTCCCCTTGCAGATGGGGACCATGGAGCTTGGGCCTGGACCCTGTGTACTGTAATATGAGCACTTAACCAGGTATGCCACCTCCTGGAACCACCCTTCACTTCCTTTCTAAGCTATTTTTTTTTTAACCAGAGCACTGCTCATTCCTAGCTGCCTCCACAGCCTGAATGCCTCAGGCATGTGAACCTATCATGCAACTCCAGGCTCCCTCCCATATGCATATTTAAAAGACCCCAACTAGTGAGAATCCTAGGAAACCCTCTAAGCAGGCGATTAAGAACACCCTCTAGGGAGTTGGGTGGTAGTGCAGTGGGTTAACCGCAGGTGGCGCAAAGCGCAAGGACCAGTGTAAGGAACCTGGTTCGAGCCCCTGGCTCCCCACCTGCAGGGGAGTCACTTCACCCTCTCTGTTTTCCCCTCCTCTCTCCATTTCTCTGTCCTATCCAACAACGACGACATCAGTAACAACAATAACAACAACAACAATAATAAAAAAAACAAGGGCAACAAAAGGGAAAATAAATGAATATAAAAAAAAAAGGACCTAGTGGGGGTTGTATTGTTATATGGAAAGCTGGGAAATGTTATACATGTACAAACTATTGTATTTACTGTCGAATGTAAAACATTAATTCCCCAATAAAGAAATTAAAAAAATTTTTTTTCATTCATTCATTCGGAAAAAAAAAAAAAAAAGAACAGCCTCTTAAGTTTTGGAGCACTCTTTCCTACTCCCAATCTAGGCCCAAGCCTACTGACCCTCTCTGAGTGTGGCATTCCCACACACTCCAGCTGGGCTATATCTTCCTGTGAAATATACAGTACCTAGTTTTTTGCGTACTCCATTATGGCTCTCTCTGTTAACTGAAAATACATACCTATCTTTACAGAGTTTTCTGGACACTCCATGAGTGTCACTTTGTATTCCCTAGTTCCCAGTCAGTGTTTGGTTGGGAAATGGGAGGGACTCAGTAGGCATGGTCAACCAGATGACCCCATAAAAGAAACAACAGCAAAACAGAGCTTCTCAGGGAATTCAGGATCTTCTCTGACCTCCTCCAGCTCCCTATCTAGAATAGCCTTCCCACTCTGGCTGAGCCGAGGGACTGCCAAACACTCTTACTCATGCTCAGTGACTCAGCTCTGATCACACAGCTTCCTACACACTCCATCTCCCAAAGGGCTGACCAGTGTCCTTCTGTTTATTGAGCTGAACAGAACACAAGCTGGGAAAACATTCAGGTGGGTAATCTGAACATACACAAGAGTAAGAAAGATATCAAGTCGTACTACCATCTCATATCCTAAACATAGCAGTGTGGCCTCAGATAACCACAGAAGCCTCCTGCAAAGTCTGCCCAGAACACAACCTCAGAGTTAAGTCTGCTTAAGGCTGTGCCAGCTGTGCTCTACACCTTGGCTATCCCCATTGCTTTTCAGGAAGCTCCAGTCAGATGCTTCTGCAACAGCCTTAAGAATGTGGACAGGGGGCCGGGCGGTGGCACACCAGGGTAAGCACACATAGTACTAAGTGTAAGGATGAGCACAAGGACCTGGGTTTGAGACCCCCCCCCCAGCTCCCTACCTCTTAGGGGGAGGGTGCTTCACAAGTGGTGAAGCAGGCTGCATGTGTCTACCTTTCTCTTCCCTTCTCTATCTCCCATCTCTCTCAATTTTTCTCTGTACTGTTCAATGAGATAGAAAGAAAAAAAAAAAGGATGTGAACAACTGTCTGGAGAGCTGGTACAGTGGCTAGGACATTGGACTTAAAAGCATGAAGACAAGAGTTAGATGCCCAGCATCATGTGTGCCAGGCTCTGGCTCTCTCATCCTTTCTCTATATCTCACTAATAAACAAGTCTTCTTAAGATGTATTTATTTATTTTGACATTTTATTTACTTATGTATTTTTTGGATAGAGACAGAAATTGAGAGGGGAGAGGGAGATAGAAATAGAAGAGAGAGACAAAGAGACACCTGCAGCCCTGCTTGACCACTTATGAAGCTTTCTTCCTGCTGCAGGTGGGGACTGAGGACTTGAACCCAGGTCCTTCCGCATTATAACATGCAAACTCTACTGAGTGTGCCACTGCCTGGCCCTCGACAAATAAATCTTTTAAAAAATAACTCAGCATAGAAAAAAAAACAAAAACCACAGTGGAAGTTCTGTCCATTCCCGACATAATGCTCAAACTGAATCTCTGATACAAAATTTAAGTCCTGGGACCAGGTGGTGGTGCACCTGGTTAAGTGCACACATTACAGTGCACAAGGACCCAGGTTCAAGCCCCCAGTCCCCACCTGTAAGCTTCATGAGTGATAAAGAGGACTGCAGATGTCTCTCTCTGTGTCTCTCTCTCTCTCACTATCTCCTTCTCCTCTCTCAATTTTTCTTTGTCCTATGCAATAAAGTGGAAAGAAATGGCCACCAGGAGCAGTGGATTCATAGTGTTGGCACCAAGCCCCAGTGATAACTCTGGGGGTGCAAAAAAACCCAAAAAACAGACAAAAAAAGTAAGTCCTTGGTTCATTTTCCTGCATATGTGGTTCACAGACACTGTCTGGGTCAGTTTTTCACTCCAGAAAAAAATGGGTTTGGTGGAGGCAATTCTGAAAAAAATCAGAATGAGTGGGCTATTTTGTTCAGGCATTCAACAAATATTTCCTGTGCTTCCCCTGCATGCATGGTGCTGTGAAGAGGCAAGGCAAGGAAACAAATTACCTGGACTCCATATTTAATTTCAGAAAGGAAGAAAAATTATTGAATGGCTCAAGTCAGATGAGGACAGGAGAGCCAAGAAAGTGTGAGTTGGGGCCACAGATGCAGACACTGTGGGGACTTTCCATCTTACTGTTATTCTAATGTCAAGTAAGAAATCTAATGAGCTCCTCGCAGACATATAAAAATGCTTAGCCAATTAATTACTGATTGAATGCCTCCGTGAATGACTCAATCGATGACTAAGTGGTGGTCCACATCCTGATTTTTAAAAAGAAAATTGGACCCATTATCCCATAGTCTCCACCAAGTGAAAAAAAAAAAGGAAATCAGATGTTGGAAAATTGTAATACTAAATCCAGAAGAAAGATGTTTTTAATTAACTCAGTTGTTCAGTGACTGGTTCACATGTTGAGAACTAACATGGAGACAAATGCAAAGTGTAGTGAGTTTTCAGAAGTAAAAATGGTTGCATTCTACTTTTAGAGTTACACCAGTTTCCAATGTGTTAAGAGTGAAGTCAGTTTATCAAATGGCATCATTAGAGTTCAGGGACAGCAGAAAAATGTCTTCCAGAGGCAAGCCATCAACAGTTAGAGAGGATGCTATGACTCACGGTGCCTCTCTCTCTGTTCCACTGATGACACACACACACACACACACACACACACACACACACACACACACACACACACACACACACAACTTGTACACATGTTTTAAGGGAAGATTAGAACCTGAAACTTTTGTGAGCAGGCATGTTTGTTTCTTCCCATCACTGAGAGGAGATTCTGGAGGCCACCTAAAAGTGCATGGATAAAAGAGCTCCCCAGTTTCTCCATAATTCACTATTTTCCCCTAATGTCCCATGTGTCTCTATGAGTGTTTTCACTTTTCTAAAATAAAAGTTCACAATGCCAGAGACCATGATCTCTCCAGCTCTTTTTGGAACCCCATGTGGCCAACTAGACACCACGGGGAAGAGACTTCTGGGCCTCCCACAACACACGGACAGGCACATTTATTACAAACAACTTCAAAAATGTAGAGCTGCCTTCTACCTTGCCTGCCACTACTGGCTTAGCAGAAAGTGAGTGTGAGTTGTGTTAAGGGCCAACTTGTGAGCTTAGTTGGACAGAGCCAGCTGAAAAGACTGAAGGGAACCAGTGAGGGGTCCACCTGGTGACCTGGGACAGCCCCAACTGGTCTTACCTGCATGCCCTCCTGGCCCGAGATTCCCACACCCACGTCTGCCACCTGGATCATGCTGACATCATTGGCTCCGTCTCCTACAAACAGCACAGGCAGGAAAAATTATCAGCGTTGAGAAGCACAGAATCATATATTCTTGACAGGTCTTTGAAGAATCCCCTACTTAACTGAGTCCTGTGAAACGGTCATGAGGAAGAGAGGAAGGTAATGCAGCATCTACTGGGGGAAACTGAATTCAACAGTCAGAGCAAGGATGAAGATGTTTTGAACTAGACACACTTACGGATACTTCAGAATGTGAGCTAGCACCAAGTCATCTTTTATTTAGGAATCTCTCTACCTGGTTGGTTCTTACATTCAGAAAGCTTTGACTGAACATGGTATCTGGCATCGTAGAACAGAAGATGCCATCATCATTTGCATCATTAATTGCCCAAAGACTCTCATCTTTTCTTTTCCTGTCTCTCTCTCTCTCTCCCTGTCTCTCTCTCCCCCTCTCTTTCTTTATCAGAGCACTGCACAGCTCTGGCTTGGCCCTTCTTCCTTTTTAAAGATTTTATTTGTTTATTAATGAGAAGAATAGAAGGAGAGAAAGAACCAGACACCACTCTGGTACATGTGCTGCCGGGGATCGAACTCAGGACCTCATTTTGAGAGCCCACTGCTTTTCCACTCTGCCACCTCCCTGACTATAAACCTGTGACCTTTGAGCCACAGGCATCAGAGTCTTTTTGCATAACCATGGTGCTATCTTCCCATGCCAGCCAATGACTCTAGTCTTTGATCACATGGATAGCCTTATCAGGCAAAAGTAATTCCAATGTAGACTCCTGACTCAGCCCTTTTGTAAACTGAGTGAAAAGACGCTAAACCCAATCCAATAAACTGTAGAACTCTTTTGTACCTACATAACCAGCTAGATTTTTTGTTTGTTTGTTTGTTTGTTTGTTTGATAGTATAGTCTTATCTGTGCTTTCTGAAGATGCTACAAAGCAGAACTCTATTTGGCCCACCTGGCAAAAGGGAATGTTTAGAGTTCAAAGTGCCTTTGAGGAAAGGCCAACAGAGACCTGGTTCTTGTCACCTCAGCACCAGAGGCCATTTTGGAGCTAGGAACAGCCCAAATCACAAAGCACATGGCAAGTTGAAAAAGTACAAAAAATGGGGGTAGGCAGTGGTGCACCGGGTTAAGCACACATAGTACAAAGCTCAAGGACCTGCCCAAGGCTCCTGGTTCAAGTCCTTGGCTCCCCACCTTTGGGGGGGTCACTTCATAAGCGGTATCTGTTTTTCTCTCCCCTTTCTATCTTCACCTCCTTTCTCTCAATTTCTCTCTGTCCTGCCCAGTAAAAATGGCTAACAGGAGCAGTGGATTTGTAGTGCAGGTACTGAGCCCAAGCAATAACCCTGAAAACAACAACAACAACAAAATACAGAATTTGCAGGTCTCCCTATGCATGGTGACTCATATGACTGAGGCTGTCTCTTCTCCGGTGATGCTTTTCCCCACCTCTTCTTGTTGATTGCATTGGGCCCCACCTGGGTAATCAGTCAATATTTGTGAGATTGAAATTCTCTGAAGCCATAATAACAAATCTCTGCAGAATTGCCCAGTGTGTCATTCAAAATGAGACACAGCAGGCAATGATGTTCTGAGGTCCTCTAGATCACCAACTTCTGGGTACTTCAAACTAGGTCGCACTGATGCTTTTAACTCATAGTCAAAGAAGTTGAGTTAAAGTTCCCTGAGGAAGAATAATTTTATTATTATTCTTATCATCATCAGAGTTATTAATGGGCTCAGTGCAAGACCAGCTGACTGCTCCTGGAGGCTTTTTTTTTTTTTTTTGATACAGAGAGAAATTCGGGGGGGGGTGAGCAATAGAGAGAGAAAAAAAAGAAAAAAGAAAAAGTAAAGAAGTTTGCCAATTTTGCTTTTAACCAGCCATGCATTTAATATTTTTCTGAAGTGAAAACCACATGCCTACAGGCTGAGCCACGCACTGGTCAGGCTGTGAAGAGCTGGGAGGGACACTGTCCTTATGTTTCCACTGAGAATAGGAGCTCAGAGGCTCAACAGTGAGACGAGGGTATAGGCCCAGCCTGCAGATGCCTCAGCTCAGGAAGACCTGTGGATCACTTCCGGTACACGACTGCAAAGGAGGCCACAGGGACAGACTCTGCTGAGACTGTGGGTCCTCCTCAGACCTGTCTCCAGGTCACTGCTGAATATGCACTCACATCTGTGGCCATCGCACGCCACTTAGTGGTTGCTGTAGCCCTCAGCAAGTACAGGACCATCTCCATGACAACCAAGCTTAGGCCACTTAGAGACCCTGTGTGGAAAATACTGTATAATCATTATTGACTAGTGAGGATACTTCAGCTCGAGCCAGTGCTTAGCTGGGTGCAGATATTATAGAATCTGCAGAGAGACTTAGTTGGGGATCACGAGGGCTATTCTTTTCCCTCGTCAACCTAAAATCTTTCCTCTTCCTCACAAGCAGGGGGCACTGCTAAGTTCCAGAACCTGGGTGTACTGCAAACCTGACCCTGACCATGGCCATAGCTGACAGTGTATTAGGAAACAGTGGACAGCAAGTGGCACCAGAGAGCAACCCATAAGACCACTGGACCTTTAAACAGTGAGAAAAACCATCACTGGTTACACAGTCCTTAGAGAAATGATGTTATATTTAGCGGTCATTCAGTTCTTAGGATGGATTTCATTAGATGCTGGACTTGGAACAATCAGTGAACATGAGGCAGAGGAAATCTCTGTGTTCTGTGGGTGTTACAAAGCCATGTACCCTGAGCAGTTTGTCCACCAGGTGCACCCACAGAGGGGCTTCTTTCAAGACTGGCCTGGGCTAACGAGCATACCTCTTGCCATGATGGTGGTAGCCAGAACTCTACTTCCAGTTTTGCAGGAAGCAATATGAGCATTTTTGGAAACAACCACTACATTACTGATCTCTTTCTGTATTGCTATCACCTTTGCCAGTCCAGGTTGTGACTTTCAGATATAAGCTCTGTGTTGGGAAGAGGTTGCTTTACGGCACGGGGATAAAGAGTGAGGGAAGGTTTTCCAACCTCCCCGTGGAATGCTGAAGGGGGTGGGATTCAGACTGTGGCTGCTGTGGGGGGCATCTTATCTGCATACTTGCCTATGGCTAGGGTCATGGCATTGAGCTTGCTTCTGATCAGCTTCACCACCATGCTCTTCTGCAGGGGGGTGGAGCGGCAGCACAGGACTGACCGGCACTGCTTGGCGAGGAAGAGAAACTTGTCCTCCAGGGTCTTCTCCAGGGCAAAAGCCAGACTTCTCCCATCAATAACGAGGCTGGGACTGGGGTGGGAGGTAGAGGATGCCAAGGGGGAACAGAGAGAGGAGAAAGCCACGCTCAGGCTGGTCTCGGTCCTTTCGAGAGAACTGCTAGGGTTCTTTGACTGCACATAGTTGATGGTTTGGTCCAGCAGGGCTGCACAGGCCTCCTGAAATGAACAGCAGAGGCTACTGTGGCTCATTCAGCCACATCACACATTAGGCCACCTCCCCAACACACCTGGGACTCCCAGGACTAACCTGCCCCAGGATGCAGGTTGGGGTGGAGTTGGGGCATAACATAACTGAAGGGTACAACTTCTCACATAGAAAAGAATTAGTGGGGCTGGGGTTGGGTGGTGGCGCACATATGACCATGAACAAGGATCTAGGTTGGAGCCTCCACTCTCCACCTGCGGGGGGGGGGGGGTGGGCACTTCACAAGCAGTGAAGCACGTCTGCAGGAGTCTCTCTATTTCCCCCTCTTGATTTCTCTTTGTCCTCTCCAATAAAATAGAAAGAAAAAGAAGAAGAAGAAAACTGGCTGCCTAGAGTGGTAGATTTGTAGTGCTGGCATTGAGCCCCAAGCTATAACCCTAGTGGCAATAAAAACAAATAAATCCTTACAAAACAACAAAAAAGCAAGAAAGAAAGAAAGGAAGGAAGGAAGGAAGGAAAGAAGGAAGGAAGGAAGAAATAAAGAAAGAGAGAAAGAAAGGAAGAAAAGAATAAGCTAGGGGTTGGGCAGTGTTGCACCCAGTAAAATGTGTATGCTACCATGCTTGCGGATACAGGTTCAAGCCCTCAGTCTGCACCTGCTGAGGGGAAGCTTCACAAGTGGTGAGGAAGTGTTGCAGATGTCTCTCTTTTTCTCTAATTCCCCCTTTCTCCTCAATTTTTCTTTGTTTCTATCAAAAGAATAAAGAAAGGGAGAAAGAAAAGGAGAGAGAAGTCATTGGGAGCAGTGGGATTGTGTAGGGACCAAGCCTTAGTAATAAGCTAGCGATGCAAGACAGAAAGAGAAAAAGCTGGTCTAGACTTTCTAGAAGATTCCACTTTGCTGTCCACATATAGTATAGAGTTTGGGATATATCCTAAGATGGTGACTGATGTTAACCATATTGCAGCAATAAAGTCAGCATGTACTGTAATCATCAACAAAACAGGGCTGCATTCACAAAACTAAAAACACAATCACTAGTTTTGATGGAACTAAGAAACATGTGACATGCTTCTAGGTTTTGTCAGTACTCTTACACAAATCTCTGGTCAGGTAATAAGCAGAAACTTCTAAAAATATATTTTTTCATTTAAAATGTATTTATTTGATAGGACAGAGAGAAATAAAGGGAAAGGGGGGGAGAGGGAGATACAGAGACCTGTGGCACTGCTTCACCACTTTTGAAGATTTCCTTCTGCAGGTGGGGACTAGTGCATGGTAATATGTGTGCTCATCTGGTTACGCTACTACCCCACCCCACAAAGACCTTTTTTATTTAATTTTTTTTATTTATAAAAAGGAAACACTGACTAAACCATAGGATAAGAGGGGGTTACAACTCCACACAATTCCCACCACCAGAACTCTGTATCCCGTCCCCTCCTCTGATAGCTTTCTTATTCTTTAACCCTCTGGGAGCATGGACCCAAGGCCATTGTGGGATGCAGAAGGTGGAAGGTCTGGCTTCTGTAATTGCTTCCCCACTGAACATGGGCATTGACAAGTCGATCCATACTCCCAGCCTGTACAAAGACATTTTTTTAAGAAACATTGGGACCTTACACATACATAACTCCATTGGTTTTGGGATGAATCCCCTCCCCCTGCCCCATGTTAGTTCACAGAAAAAGAGAAAGACACAGAGGAATATGTCATAGCAATGCCCCATGATCCATAAAAATCCCTCCAGTACTGTAGTGTTTCTACATGGTGCCAGGGCTCAAACCCAGGCCACCCCTCATGGTAACACAGGGACTCTACTGAGTGAACTATCTGCAGGGAAAACCAGACATAATTCTGATGAAGTCTAAGGAACCCACTATGAGGTGGTGTGTGTGTGTGAACCTCTTGGGCTGGAGACCTGCCCAGTATCTCGAGCACTTGTGACTCGGGTGTGTGATCCTCTGTCTGCCTTCATTTCAAGATTGTGCTGATTCTTCCTTCAGATTCAAATTACCTTTTCAGCCTGGGAGAACTTCTTTACTTACACAGCCAAATAGAATTGGAAAACACTCACTTCGGGAGACCCCATTAATGGCAGCTAAACTGCTGGCTGCTTAAGCTCTAAGGACCCTGAATGCACTGTTCCTTGGCTCCCCAATCTCTGAGGAAGCCCTTTCCAGAGAAAGGCCATGGATAGTGCATAAAGAGCTCTGGGTACGAGGCTGCCTCTTGCTGATCAGCCCTCCCCTAAATCCCCTTTTACCTTGGATTCATTCATTCCATCCATCCATCCATGCATCCATCCATCCATCCATCCATCAATCCATCCATCATAGAGACAGAGAAAGCAGAGAGGCAGAGAAAGAGTGAAAGAGACAGCAGCACCAAAGCTTCCTTCATTATGGTGGGGGTTGTGCAAACCTGGGTTGCGCATATGGCAAAGCAGCACACTACCCAGGTGAGCTATTCTGCTGGCCTCTTTTACCTGGGATTCTGCATTCAGGGTGATGACTTCCTCATCATGGTCCAGCAGCTTACAGGCGTATGCAATGTTAATGGCGGTTTCCTGTTTGTCACCTGTGAGAACCCAAATCTGCAGACCTGCCTGATGCAACTTGGCGATGGTTTCAGGGACTCCATCCTGCAGGCGATCTTCAATCCCAGTGGCACCTGGTTGAAGGGACAACAGTGTAGGTGAGCCTCCAGCACTAGATACCCCAAGCCCTCATGGGGTGTGGATGTGACAGACCCAAACACATCTGGCTGTGTGGGAGTTGTGCCATCTGGAAGGGTGCTGTGATGACTCAGAATTTCAGGAGTGGTGGGTACTCTTAGTATTCTCTCCACTCAACCAGGCAAGCTTGAGCACCTCAGATTCTAATGAACATGCAGCCAAGTTTCAACTTTACAGCAAAATTGCTACAAAGCTTGTGGGGGAGATGGTAGGAGTGGACATAGTTCAAGGGATGAATAGTTTTCTTTTATTTAATTACCACCAGGCTTATCACTAGGGCTAGGTAACTGCAAGATGCAACCACTGCTTCCAATTTTTTTATTAGTGATTTAATAATGATTAACAAGACTATAGAATAAGAGGGGTATCATTCTATATAATTCCCACCACCAGAGTTCCATATCCCTTCCCCCTTCCATTGGAAGCTTCCCTATTCTTTGTCCCTCTGGGAGTATGGACCAAAATTCTTTATGGGGTACAGAAGGTGGATGGTCTGGCTTCTGTAATTGCTTCTCTGTTGAAAACGGACATTGGCAGATCAATCCACATCCCCAGCCTGTTTCTATCTTTTTCTAGTGGGGAGGGATCTGGAGAAGTAGATAGAGACTGAGAGGGGGGGAAGATAGCATTATGGTTATGCAAAAAGACTATGCCTGAGATTCTAAAAGTCTGAGGTTCAATTCCCCCACACCATCATAGGCTAGACCTAAGTAGTGTTCTGGAGAGAGGAGGGAGGGAGGGAGGGGGAGAGAAAGAGAGAGACGGAGATGGAGAGAGAAATGGAGATAAACAGAGAGAGATGGAAAGAGGGAGATTGAGAGGGAGGGGGAGTTGGAGAGGAAACAAAGGAGAGACACCTGCAGCATACTTTAGTGCTTATAAAGCTTTCCCCTGCAGGTTCAAGACCAGGGGCTTGAACTGTGGTCCTGGCACATGGTATTATGTGGCCTCTACCCGGTACACCATCACTGGCTTCAGGATGAATGTGTTTTTAGAAATCATGCAGCCCACGTAAAGGATCTGGTGAATGACATCCAAAATGTTTGCTCTCAATCAATGTTTACCTAATCCAAGTAGACATGGGATTATTATTATTATTATTACTATTATTATTATTATTATTTCAAGCAATGCTATCCTGAGTGTATCTGTTTCCCCATCAATATGATGAGTAAGAGGCAGATTTAATTTTGCAAGTCCCAGTATTCTGGGAGCCAATATGCCTATCAGTGCAGGGATGTGCTTTTCCCTGGTCCTTTGAGATGAGCTCCCATATCTTTTGGGTCATATTGTTCCCTATGCTGAGACTGTCACTGTGGACTGAATGATCATGTCTGCCTCCATGTATCTATATTGCCTTGTTGACACATAACGATGGTAAAAGATTTTGGAATCTTTTTGGTATCACAGTCGTAGTTACTCTTGATTCCAGAGGAAGAGGCCATGCCATGAGAGCACTGGGCCAGGTGTGGTCTCACTGTTATATGGGGTGGCTGGGGGGGGGCGGCACCTAAGTTGCAAAGTCAGCACTGTGCCCTGCCCACCCGCAGCCCCAGTTACCCAGTAGATGCAGGTTGGTCTCCAGGCGGGTGGCAGACTGGAAGAGCAACTCCTCTCGGTTCTCCAGAGATGATTCCGCTTCTAAGTGGCCCTGCAGCCAGCCGGCATACTCTTCCTTACTTAGAACCTGTGTGAGACACACAGCTGAGCCCTGCCTGGGGCACTGGGCAGACTCAGGACTTCCCCTGCAGCCTGGTGGAGGACTCACTCACTCACTCACTCACTCACTCACTCACTCACTCACTCACTCACTCACCCTCTTAGCGATGCACAGGGTCCGCAGGCCTTCCACTGCATAATGGTTGAGGTAATGCTGAGTTTTCCTTCGGATCTTTTTATGATGCCTGCCTCTGGGGTCATCTAGGTGGAGCAGAAGTAGAAATGGAGTAAGAACAATGGAGTAGAAATGGAGTAAGAACAACAGAACTTAACCTATATTACATACATACACACATACAAAATTGAAGAAAAAAAAGGACAATAGAACTGGAAGGGGGCGGGGAGGTTCATTGAAATAGCTCACTTGGATAGTGTGCTGCTTTGCCATGGGCCTCATCCTCATGGAATTGGATGAAGCTTTGGATCTGCGGTCTCTTTCACTCTATCTCTATCTCTCTGCTTCTCTGTCTCTATCTTTAAAATGTTTTTTAAAAATTATCTTGGGAGTCGGGCGGTGGTGCAGCAGGTTAAGCACACATGGCGCTAAGCACAGAGACTGGCGTAAGGATCCTGGTTCGATCCCCCAGCTCCCCACCTGCAGGGGAGTCGCTTCACAGGCGGTGAAGCAGGTTTGCAGGTGTCTCTCTTTCTCTGCCCTTCTCTGTCTTCCCCTCCTGTCTCCATTTCTCTCTGTCCTATCCAACAACAGTGACATCAATAACCACAACAAGGGCAGCAAAAGGGAAAATAAATAAATATTCAAAAAAGTTAAAAAAAGATTTAAAAATAATAAAAATTATCTTTATTAATTGTATAGAGACAGAAAGAAATCAAGAGGAAAGGGGAGGGAAAGATGGAGACCAGGAGTTTGAACCTGGGTCCTTTTGCATTGTAATATGTGCACAGAACCAGATGCACCACCATCTGGCCCCTCTGTTTCTATCTTAAAAAAAAAAAAAGCAAGATCTGGCTGAGAGGCCCTGAAATTACTCTGGAACCTGAAGTAAAGCTGAATGATGATCACACTTTAATTATTTAATTAACTAACAGTGCCAGGAATGAACCCAGGGCCTAGCACATGTATGATACCACTGAGTAGCCTCCTTGACCCAAATTTTATTCTACATTTTTGAGAGAGAAAGAGAGAGATAGAGAGAGAAGGAGAGGGAGAGGAAGAGGGAGAGGGAGAGAGAGAGAGAGAGAGAGAGAGAGAGAACAAAGCATGACTTCACCATTCATAGTTTTCATCGTGCTATCCATAGTGGTACCTGGGGCCTTACAAGATTATAAGGCATACACTTTATCTGCTGAGCCATTTCCCAGTATCTAGATTTTATCTTAATAACAATGCTTTTTTGTATAGAGTTACCAAACCTTATGAATTTCAAAGATGCTGTTTCACATCTGATATCTGTAGACATTATCACACCACACCCACCACAAACGTTCACTCTTCTCACTATCAGACTGATGCCCCTGAACTCCTTGAAATCCCTTCCTTTCTGGTAGCCACCATTTTATTGTTCAGGAATTATTTTTGTTGGGTTTTGTAAGTTTGCTTTGTTGTTTATAGTCTACCTATGAGTGAAGCCATGTGGTAATTCTCCTCAGAAATAATTTTGCACACTTGAGTGCAGCCTAGAATGTTCCTAGCTGTGACCATGGACTGCAAGCTCAGACTGACAGGGATTCAGAGGCTACACAGGCTCCTGTGCTGTCAGATTGATGGGGTTTACAGTTAATGGTATTTATATACCTTCCTCATACTTAGGAACTACTCTCTACCCTAATCCAGCTTCCTAGCCCTATTCTAAACTCTGACACCATCTTCCCAGACAATACTTTAAGTCCACCTGCATGTTAGCTATCAGACTCTGGGAAAAACTACTTAAGTCACGGGTCCCTTGAAACATACCTAAAATAGACTTCCTAGCTTCTTCCCACAGGAAGACCCCTGATTTCATCTGCTCTATTCTTACCTTTGGGTTCCTGTTTACTAAACAATTTGTCCTGCTTTATATCTTATCACCTTTCAGCCACCATGTTGCAGATGCTACCATGACACCATCCTGACTTCCCTGGGCAGACAACCTCACCAATGTGTCCTGGAACCCCACCTCCCCAGAGCCCTACCCCACTAGGGAAAGGTAGAGACAGGTTGGGGGTATGGATCAACCTGTCAACACCCATATCCAGAGGAGAAGCAATTACAGAAGTCAGACCCACCCAACCTTCCGTACCCCATAAATATCTGTGGTCTATAAAGAATAGGGAAGCTTCCAATGGAGGGGATGGGACATGGAACTCTGGTGTTGTGAACTATAAGGAATTGTACCCATTATGTTACAATCTTATTAATCATTATTAAATCAATAATAGAAAATTAAAAAGAAGTAACTGCACAAGTGATGTCCTTCCACCTACAGCTCAGCACCATCTCCAGAAATCCCTGAGGTCCTATTGGAAGCTCTCTCCATTCAGATTCCAGGCAGTCTCAGCAAACAGAAGCATTTGAAGGGCTCTAAATATGTCAAACTCAGGAAGAAAGTAATAGGGGTAGCCAGGGGCTGGGGAAGGGGGTTCTCCAAGGGGCATAGAATTTCGGTTTGACAAGATGACAAAGTTCCAGCATTCTGCTGTAGATCAGTGTGATTATCATTAACATTCCTGAACTGCACAGTTGGCAGTGGCTCAGAGGGTAATTAAAAACAAATCTTCTGTATTTATTTATTTAGCCACCAGGATTATCACTGGGGTTCAGTGCCTGTACTATAAATCCACTGTTTCTAGTAGACTGCTTTTTTTGTTTGTTTTGTTTGTCTTTTGATGGATCCAGAGATAAACTGAGAGGGAAGAGAAGACAGAGAAAAAGACATCTGCAACACTTCTTCACACTTTGTGAAACTTCCTTCATACAAGTGGGGAGAGGGGGCTTGCACACAGTAATGTGTGCGCTTTACCACGTGTACCACTGCCTGGCCTCCAGATGGTAAAGGTTTTAGTATGTATTGTTTTCTCTTTAAAAGTCCCCCTTCTCCCCCCCCCCCCCAGTAACTAGATGCTGGCTAATAAGAATTCCCCAAGTGGGGGCTGGGTGGTGGTTTGTCTGGTTGAGTACACATGTTATGATGTGAAAACACTTGGGATTGAGTACACACATTACCATGTGCAAAGACCTCGGTTTGAGCCCCACTCCCCACCTGTAGAGGGGTACACTTCTTGAGTGGTGAAGCAGGTCTTCAGGTGTCTATCTTTCTCTCTCTTCCCCTCTCCTCTCAATTTCTCTCTGTCCTATCAAATAAAATAGAAAGAAAAAAAGAAAAGAAAAAATAGCAGCCAGGAATGGTGGATTCATAGCATCAGCGCCAAGACCCAGTAATAACCCTGATAGAAAAAAAAATTCTCCAAGCATCTGTCCTCTTTCTGTCTCTGCAGACATAGATGAGGAATAGTTGTTAGCAAGCTGTAGAAGTGCTGATTTTGAACCTTACCCAGTTGTGGAATCCATAATTCATGACAAGGGGACAGGCCCTTTCCCAATTCCATCGCTTTCTTTGGTCGACCATTATGAGAGGAAAGCAGAAGGTATGTCCAGTTTGTGTAGGATAATGGTACATTAGGGCTTTGTCTTAGGGCCTGTTAGGAGTAAGGGCCCTTACCTTTCAGCCTCTGTTGCTGGCTGTGACTGGAAAGGATTTTGTCATGAACCATTAAGCAGGAATGTCACTGTGATTTGCTACAACAACCTCTAGTAAGGGGCACTCGGGAGATGTCTGCCCCACTAGATTTACCCACTGTCTACAACACACATTTTTCATATAAAACTCAAAGTCAAGGTGAGTTCGTATTTTAATTTTTTTCTAATTTATATATTTTTTAATTGCTACCAGGTTTATTGCTGGGACTCAAAACCCGCACTACAAATCCACGCCTTTTGGCGGATTAATATAAGTAACACATCATGGAACTAGAAAATATGTTTCTATCCTTAGACTATCCCTCACCATTAGTCCTGCCAGAGAAAATACAAGACGCCTACACAGCACCCAGGGCACATGTAACTAAAAATATTTACTGCTTATCTGAAACTCAGAAATAAGTGCATGTTCGATATATTTTGTTTGCTAAATCTGGTAACTCTATTGGCAGTGAAGGAGCCCCAGGTCTGGGGAAAGTTGTCTGCTATCTGAGTTTCCCATAGTGCACCGGGGCTGGGAAACACACTTTTAAAATCCTAGTCAGAATCAGTTCCACAGGGAAGCTATGGCTCTCAAGCAACCCAATATTAGTTCTGGGTGGCCAAAAAATTATGCTTTATGCATAAAGCACAGATATTCATTACACAAGTTTTACCACATCTGAGGCATTATGATTTCATGGGGGATGGAGAGAGTGTGAAATGGCAGAGCGTAGGACTTGCCTGAGAGGTCCTGCCCTTTCTTCCTCCCTCCCTTTTCCTTCCTTCCTCCCTACCTCCCTCCCTTTCTTTCTTTTTCTTTCTCTTTTCCTTCCTCCCTCTTTTCTTTCTTTTTTTTTTCTCCCTTCCTTTCTCCTCCCCCCCCCCCATACCCCCCTCTTTAGAGCACTGCTTAGTTCTGGCTTATGATGGTCCTAGAGATTGAACCTGGGACATTTGGTGCTTCAGACATTAAAGTCTTTTTTATAGATTTCATTGCAGATTCTTTTTGGATTCCATTATACTAGTTCCTCAACCCAAGGTCCTTTGGGGGTACAAGTAACCCCAAACAATAAACCCCTGAGCTGACATGCCTTCTGGTTAAAAAAAAATAATGGGAAGAACCAGGTGTTGGCTGACTTGGTAGAGCACACACTATCACCATGAGTGAGGGTTCAAGTCCCTGCTCCTGACTATCGGGATGCATTCTAAGTAGTAGAATAGTGCTGTAGGTGTCTCTCCTGTCTCTTTGTATCTCCTTCTCCCTATCTCTTTCTCTCACCCTCTATTAAAAAATAAGCCACTGGGAGGACTCAGGAGATCACATAGTAGTTGTGCAAAACAACTTTCATGCTTTTGGTCCCAAGGTCCCTGGTCTAGTCCCCAGCATCTCCATAAACTAGAGCAGACAAATACTCTGGTAAAAAAAAGTAAAATAAATATATGTATATAAGTATGAATGTATGATAATAAAAACAAAATAAATCATTGGGAATGGTGGAGTCATGCAGAGACTGAGTCCTAGTGAGAACCCTGGTAGCAAAAAAACAAAACAAAACAAACAAAAAAAACATGGGAAATATCTAGAAAAAAGTGTCTAAAATTCTAAGAAGGGCAGTAATAGCAGAAGCTAGAACTTCTACCTTCTGTACCCAAAAAAGAATTTCAGTCCATACCTCGAGGGGGAGAAATGTTAGGGGAAAAGGACTAGAGGGCTCTGAACTCCAGTTCCATCAGGACTGAGAGAGAGGAGAAAGGAAAGGACATTTGGAAGTAGCAATAGGTGTAGATGTGACTTAGAAAGAGAAGGTAGAACTATTAAAAAATTGACAAGTATATATATAGAAATAATGGTAACCCCATATCTCTTGTCATCTTGGGAGAGAACCACTGCAGTTTCCAATGGAGGGAATGGGGACACAGACCTCTGGTGGTGGGAATGGTGTGGAATTCTACCTGTTATCTCATAATTTAATGAATCAATATTAAATCAGTATTAAGAACTATTTATTTGAAAAAGGCAATAATAAGGTCAGGGAGGTGGCTCAAGATACAGAGCACCTGCTTTCCATGCATGAGGTCCTAGGTTCAAGTCTTGGCACCAGAGGAAAGCACAAAGGCAGAGACATGGCTGGTGGAAGATAGTTCTAGGGTAACCTTGAATGTAAGGAGAAAAAACCAGGGAGAAGGGACTAAAGACCTAGATTCTGCCTGATGCCAACATCACATGGAGCCATGCACTGGGCCCTGAAGGGACTTTTAAAAAAATTTTTTTTATTTATGAAAAGGAAACATTGACTAAACCATAGGATAAGAGGGGTACAACTCCGCACAATTCCCACCTGTCGTATGCTTTACATTGGTTTGTTCTAGCCCTCCCCCGCCAAGAGAATTGGATGAGTCCTGTTAATTTCGAGGGCCTGCTTGGCCCTGCCCCAAGAAACCCGGAGAGAGGGTTCCTGAGTCAGAGAGTTCCTGAGTTCGAGAGTTTCAGGGTTACAGAGTAAGAGAGAGTTCCAGAGTGACAGAGTTCCTGGGTTCCTGAGTTAGAGAGTAAAAGAAAGAGTGGTTGCGCCGCCGCAAAGAGACAGCAGAGTTCTGTTTGGTGATTAGTTTGTCTTAGTTTGTGAATCGTTGTTCCTGAATAAAGAAATACAGCTTCCCTGCCCAGCCGCTGTCTCTGCGTCTCTGTTACCCGCCGTGAAGCTAGACCCGCCCGGCCAGAGCCTCCGAAATTTTAACAACACCCACCACCAAAACTCTGCATCCCATCCCCTCCCTTGATAGCTTTCCTACTCTTTAATCCTCTAGGAGTATGGACCCAAGGTCATTGTGGGATACAGAAGGTGGAAAGTCTGGCTTCTGTAATTGCTTCCCCACTGAACATGGGCATTGACAGGTCAATCCATACTCCCAGCTTATCTCTCTCTCTGAAGGGACTTCTTATGAGGCTGACATTTTGATTTATTTTATAGTTTATAATATTAATATTATGTATTTATTATATGTCTATACATAAATAAAATGTGTAAATATATGTAATTTGTAACATATAGACACATTATAAGTATATGTATTTCTATTTAATACTATTTTTATATATTGTTTTTTTTTCAGGAATTTTAAACTTTATTTGGGAAAACTGAGAACATTCACTTGTCAGGGAGAGAGAGGGAGGGACGGAGAGAGAGACAGAGAGAGACAGAAAGAATAAGACATAGAGAGAGAAGCCCCCAGAATTCTTTTATTCACATGTTGATGGTGCTCTCACCTAGGGCAAGAACCCAATGCAGAGAGAGAGAGAGAGAGAAAAAAAGATAAGTAGGGAGAACGCTTTGCAAGTGGTACAGCAGGGCTACAGGTGTCTCTCTCCTTCTCTATCACCCACTTCCCTCTTGACTTATGCGTGTCTATCCAATAAATAAATAAAGATAATAAAAAATTTTAGAACGAATATATATATATATATATATATATATATATTTAAAAAGAAAGTTATTGCTGTGACTTTGGGAGAACTAACCAGTTTCCAAGAGGGGACACAGAACTCTGGTGGTGGGAACATCATGGAATTACACTCCATCTTATAATTCAGTGTAAATCATTATTAAATCCCTAATGAAAAAACAGGTGTGTGTGTGTGTGTGTGTGTGTCTCCCAGAAATTACTCTCCTCCTGGGAAAGAGAAGGGGCTTCCAAAATCCCCACCCGGAAGTGGGGGTCCCTGCGGCGGAGGGGAGGGGCTACCTGAAGAGCAGGGCAGCAGCAGGTCCATGACCATGGAGTCAGCGCCCTTGGTGTAGACACAGATGTCGTCGGTGAGCGGGTGCCGGATGACCACCGACATCCTCTTGCGGATGGAGTCGAAACCCAGCGTGTGCAGGACCTCGAAGGTGAGTGTGCCCAGCTGGGGCAGCTCTACAGACACCTGGTCCGGCAGCCGGTCCACCAGCGTGCACCTGTAGGCGCGGGCCGCGTACACCAGGGCTGCCTCGTCCGGGCTCTCGGCCTCATAGCGCAGCTCCCGCTCGCTCTCCCGCTGGGGCCTGGGCTCAGGCTCGGGCTCAGCTTGGGGCTCTGGCTCGGGCTCCGGCTCGGGCTCGGGCTCCGGCTCGGGCTCGGGCTCCGGCTCTGGCTCGGCTTGGGGCTCCGGCTCGCGCTCCAGGCCCGGATTCTCAGGGACCCACCTGTCGGGCGCCCCGTTGCTATAGCCATTGCTGTTGATGGCCAAGGGGGACCGGCCCAGCGGCTCGTCCAGCCTGAACAGCGTGCTGTCGTTGGTCAGGGCCGGCAGGAAGGTGGACCCCGACTTGTTGGCTGACTTGTTGGGGGCCAGGTTCCCGATGCTGGTGCAGCCTGAGGTCAGGCGGCTGGGCGTGAATCTCCGAAGGAATTCTTCTATCGTCTTGACCGGAGACTTCATCTCAAATCTCACCCTCACCTGCAAGAGCAGCAGTTAGAAGACAAGCAAGGTGCCCCCTCTCTCCCATCCACCCCAAGTCACCGAACTCTCCTCCACTTCCTGGGGACTGTGGGGGTGAGGCTCGGCTTGGAGTACTTCCCAGATTTGGTTGTGTGTACTGAAAATGATGGCAACTAAGTCTACTATTTCTCTATCCCTGTCGTCCTTTGGTCTCTTTCATTTCACAAATCCAAAGTTTTTTTTTTAATTTTTAAAATTATCTTTATTTATTGGATAACGACAGCCAAAAATCTAGAAGGAAGGGGGAGATGGAAAAGGAGAAAGACAGACAAACACCTGTAGCACTACTTCACTATGTGCAAAGCTTTCCCCCTGCAAGTGGGGGACAGGGGCTCAAACCTGGGTCCTTGCACACTGTAATATATACCCTCAACCAGGTGTGCCACCACCTTCCCCCCAAAAACAAAATTTTTCAATATTCATGTTTTCAGGTTGTGATGGCCCAACACATGTCTAGTAATCCCTGGAAGCTTCTAGGTTGTCTTCTCATTGCAATATCCCATTGCTTTGCAAAAAACGCTCAGATGATGGGTTTGGCATTGCTTGACACAAAGTCCCAACTTTTCTGCCAAGTACCAGCGTACCTTTCCAAGTGGCCTGGCCACTCTGTTTCACTGGGCTCCTGGGGGGGCCTCAGTAGGTGGCAGAAGAGGAGCAAGAGCATGGGGGTAAGACTGGAGTTGGGGGGGGGCATCAGAGCCCCCTTGCTGCTGAAAGGATTGGCCCAGGAGGCTGCCAAGGTGCCTGGGAGAACAGGTGGAGTCAAAGGTCAGGGTCTATGGCTCATGTCCAGTCTAAAGACAACTTATTTTCACTTATTAAAACTACTTGTGTTCACTACTACACACATGTGTGCTTGGATGAATCACCTGAATCTACCTGGCCCATCTGGAGGACTTTCAAGGTCCATACAGGTTACAGAGGATCTTGTCTCTCTCTCTCTCTCTCTCTCATACACACACACACACACACACACACACACACACACACCTTACTTCTGAGGGCAGAGCAGTGGCACAGACAGGTCAGCATACATCAAGACCTGGATTCAAATCCCTGGTCCCCACCTGCAGAAGGGGGAGGGGGGAACTTCACAGGTGATGAAGCAGTGCTGCAGGTGCCTCCTCTCTTTCTCCCTCTCTATCTCACTGTTCTCTCTCTGTCTCTATTATCCTTAAAAAGAGAGGGGGGTGTGCAGCTATTAAGAACAATGAACCCACTTTCTCTGACCCATTCTGGATGGAGCTAGAAGGAATTATGTTAAGTGCGATAAGTCAGAAAGACAATGATGAGTATGGGATGACCCCACTCATAAATGGAAATTGAGAAAGAAGAACAGAGAGAGAAACTCAAAGCAGAATCTGACTGAGTTTGGAGTATGGCACCAAAGTAAAAATCTCTGGGTGGAGGGTGAGGGTAGATGTTCAGCTTCACTGGGGGAGGGGGGAACGATTGGACACAGACCTTTGGTGGTGGGAATGGTGTTAATAGACACTCCTATTAACTTATAGCCTCACAAATTACTATTCAATTTATAAGAGAGGGGAAAAATGGATCTAATGTCTCTAACTTTTTGTTACATAGACCATAGCTCTGAGTATATGTTCTTTCAATTTAAGCACTTAAGACTTCCAATTAGTAATCAGATTGAATTTTAACAGTGGGCTCAAATTGCTAATTTCTAACAATGACTTGTTCTTTGAAATATTAAATCTCCTAAAACCTTAGACCAGGGAGAACAGAAGCAACTGGTGGTGTTCTTTTATAAGATATAAGTATACATAACAGCTATAAGTAAATAGCATAAAGGATATAAATTATGGTGAGGTCTTGTATGTTATAGCAAATCCAAACAGTAGGACTTTCAAAGTTAACCCAATTGCCAAATGATTTGGTTATAGCTATAACTATCTACTACTTTCTTAAACCCTAAGACAGCAGGAACCTTCCCTTTTATAAAGCCCATGTTTCTCCCAGTCCTGAAACCTCTAGGGTGAGGGCCACTTTCCTGCATGCTTTTTCCAATCCGTACCAATTGATATTGCATCTGCTGATCCCAACCCAATCAATGTAACCAGTACCACCTCAACATATTTCACTTTGGACTGCATCCAAAAAGGTCAGGTGTGGAATGTGAACCCACCAGCTTCATTACTCTGGTGAGACCTTTCCTAGCTCATAGGATTCCTTAAATTCATTTTGGGTGGTACACTTCTTAACAAACCTCAAAAACTAGATATAGACATACAGACAGGGACTATGAGATAGGGCATATGTACATATATCCAGAAGTTGGGGGAAAGCATATACCTTAAAGCAAGAGTGCACCGTCGTTTACAGTGAGTCAATAAATGTAGCAAGCAAGCAGAAAGACTAAAAAGACACCATAAAGTTTCTAAGGAAACAGTTTCTACTTAGACCTAGATACCCTCCTCACCTACCTTCTATTGCACGTCCTTCAGTCATTCCAAAGCCAACCTTGTTAGACAAAGAAAGAACTACAAAAGCTGAATAAGGGCAAGAGACTGGCATATTTTAATGATGACTCTTTAGTCACTACCAGGCCACCTCATCACCTGGAGCCCTAGTCAGGGAGTCCTGGGATTCCCTTGGAATATACCTAAAATAGACCTACTAGCTTTTTCCAAATCAGAGACCCCAAATCTTCATCTGCAGTATTCCAGCCTTTAGGTTCATGATTAGTCAACAATTTGTTCTGCTTTCTGTCTTAACTCTGTTTCAGCCACCAGGTTCCAGCTACTACCATGATGCCAACTGGACTTCCCAGGGTAGATGACCCCACCAATGTGTCCTGGAGCCCCACCTCCTCAGAGGTTTGCCCCACTAGGGAAAGAGAGAAACAAGCTGGGAGTATGGATCAATCTGTCAACGCCCATGTTCAACTGGGAAGCAATTACAGAAGCCAGACCTTCTACCTTCTGCATCCCACAGTGATCCTGGGTCCATTCTCCCAGAAGGATAAAGAGTAGGAAAGCTATCGGGAGTTGGGTGGTAGTGTAGGGGGTTAAGAGCATATGGCACAAAGTGCAAGGGCCAGCATAAGAATAGGAAAGCTATCAAGGGAGGGGATGGGATACAGAGTTCTGGTGGTGGGAATTGTGTGGAGTTGTACCCCTCTTATCCTATGGTCTTGTCAGTGTTTCCATTTTATAAATAAAAATTAAAAGAATAGGAGGGACAGGTGGTAGTTCACCCAATCAAGCTCACACAGCACTAAGCTAAACATAAGGACCTTTGCAAGGAGCTCTCACCTCCCCCTCTGCAGCCGGGATACTTCACGTGAGGCGGAGCAGGTCTGCAGGTGTCTAGTTTCTTCTCTCCCTCTCTACCTCTCCCTTTTTTCTCATTTCCTTATTTCCTATCCAATAAAATGGGAGGAGAGGAAAAAAGGAAAATAAATGGCTCCCAGGAGCTGTGGATTTGTAGTTTTGGCACTGAGCCCAAGGGACAACCCTGAAGGCAAGGGGTGGTGGTGGTGGAGAATAGCTACTGGGAATAGTGGATTTATTGTGCAGGCACCAAATCCCATCAATAACCCTGGTGGTAACAGCAACATAATAAAGAAGAAAAAAACTTACTTTCTTCTGAGAACTTTAATGTTACCTCAAAAACAAAAATATGACTTGCTTACTATTACTAAGTTCTCACTCCTCCTTGGATGATGGCATTAAAATTCTTTATTTAAAAATAAAAAAGTCCGTATTTATTTTTTTGCATTATATTTATTGGACAGAGACAGCCAGAAATCAAGAGGGGAGAGAGTGATACAGGGGGAGAGAGAGACAGAAAGACACCTGCAGCCCTGCTTCACTACTCGCAACACTCCCCTGCAAGTGAGGACTAGGGGCTCGAACCCGGTCCTTGTGCACTGTAACATGTGCACTCAATCAGGTGTGCCACCACCTGGCCCCACATTTAAAATCCTTATCATACTATAGGTCTAACTGTACTTTGAGCCTGTTATTTTTTTCTTTATTGGGGAATTAATGTTTTACATTCAACAGTAAATACAATAGTTTGTACATGCATTAACATTCCCCAGTTTCCCATATAACAATATGACCCCCACTAGGTCCTCTGTCATCCTTCTTGGACCTGTATTCTCCCCACCCCTCCATCCCCACCCCAGAGCCAATTCCATTTCAGGTTCTACTTGTGTTTTTTTTTTTTCTTCTGATCTTGTTTTTCAACTTCTGCCTGAAAGTGAGATCATCCCATATTATCCTTCTGTTTCTGACTTATTTCACTTAACATGAATTTTTCAAGGTCCATCCAAGATCGGCTGAAAATGGTGAAGTCATCATTTTTTACAGCTGAGTAGTATTCCACTGTGTATATATACCACAACTTGCTCCCTTCCAGGTTTTGGCTATTACAAATTGTGCTGCTAAGAACATATGCGTACACAGATCTTTTTGGATGGATGTGTTGGGTTCCTTAGGATATATCCCCAGGAGAGGAATTGCAGGAACATAGGGTAGGTCCATTTCTGGCCTTCTGAGAATTCTCCAGACTGTTCTCCACAGAGGTTGGACCAATTTACATTCCCACCTGCAGTGTAGGAGGGTTCCTTTGACCCCACACCCTCTCCAGCATTTGCTGCTGTTACCTTTTCTGATGTACGACATTCTCACAGGAGTGAAGTGGTATCTCATTGTTGTCTTTATTTGTATTTCTCTCACAATCAGACTTGGAGCACTTTTTCATGTGTTTCTCGGCCTTTTGTATCTCTTCTTTGGTGAATATTCTGTCCATGTTCTCCCCCCATTTTTGGATGGGGTTATTTGTTGTCTTGTTGTTGAGTTTGGCAAGTGAGCCTGTTCTTTAAATCCTTCCCGCTGCCTCTGTCCTGAGGCCCAGGAGGGTAAGTCACTCCATTGGACAGGGAGGAGTCAGGATTCCTTCTCAGGCAATTTGTTCCCAAATTTGGGTCCCCAGTCCTCCCTGCTTCCTCCTAAAGGGATCTAGGCAGGTCAGTTAGAGCCACTACTGTACTCCTGCTTTACCCACACTCCCAGCCCCACTGCTTTGCCCATCTGCAGCTCAGAGGGAATCTCCTGCCATCTGTCCTCTTCAACTTGGTCCAACCCTGGCATCTGCAGCCTGGGGATGGTGTATCAGGACAATGGGCTGGCTTGCCCTTTTGCAGCCCCTGCCATCTGAGTACTGGTGCTGTGTGACTCCCGCAGGAAAGAGGACTCCCTGTCTGGCTGGGTGATGGTGCACCCAGTTAAGCGCACGTAGGATCTGTGCAAGGATCCAGGTTCTAGCCCCCGCTCTCCACCTGAAGGGGGACGCTTCACAAGTGAAGAAGCAGGTCTGCAGGTGTCTGTCTTTCTCTCTTCCGCTCTCTCCCCCCCACCCTGCCCCCGAACCCAATTTCTCTCAGCTCTATTAAATAAAATGGGGATGGGGGAAACTAGGAAAATTCCCCATCCTACCTCCTAAGATCCGTAACAGTGAGGCCAAGGGCATGGTTAGTCTTGCAGGGCCCCATGCATTTACCTTCTGGCGGGGCTGATCCGGGGACGTGACCACCACTGTGTTGCAGACAGTGAGGGCAATGAAGAAGTCGAAAATGTCCAACTGCTCCGGCGAGAGGTGAGCCAGCGGGTGCTCGTGGTGACGAGCCTTGGCCAGGCACCTGTCACACTCGATCACCTTCTGCAGCAGCTTTGGATCGGGTGTGATGTTCTTCTCCTAAGAAGGATACAGAGGCCAAGGGGTCTGACCTTGCCCAGTGCCCTTGCCAAATGTCAAGATGTTGGGGGCCAGGTGGTGGCGCACCCAGTTAAGTACACATATTACCAAGAGTAAGGACCTGGGTTCGAGCTCTTGTTCATCATCTCGTAAAGTGGTGAAGCAGGTTGGCAGATGTCTCTCCTTCTCTCCCTCTCTCTATATCCCTGTCCTTTCTCAATTTCTCTGCCCTACCTAGTAAAAAAGAAAGAAAGAAAAAAGAAACAGAGAAAAAGAAAGGAAGAAAGAAAGAAAGGAAGGAAGGAAGGAAGGAAAATAAAAGAATGGAAAATATGGTCACTAGGAACGGTGGATTCGTATTGCTGGCACTGAGCCCTAGTGATACTCCTGGAGGCAGAAATACATAAATAAACTAATAAAAAATTACTAAAAGTCAGGATGTCTACTGAAAGTGCACTTTTTTAGTGACAAACTGTGTGTGAGACCTTTATCCCATATACACATCGACACCATTTTATGACGAATTCTGTAGAATTCTGCTTGGCTAAGAACGTGTAACTCAGGAAGCTTTGATTCTATGGTGTCTCTTTGTCTTTCTTCCTGTCTTTCTTTTTTAATACCTTAATTCATTTTTTATTGGATAGAGACAGAGAAATTGAGAGAGAATAAGGAGCTAGAGAGGTAAAGAGACACAGACACCTGCAACCCTATTTCACAACTCCTGAAGCTTCCCCCTGCAGGTTGGGGCCAGGGACTTGAACCTGAGACCTTTCACTCTGTAATGTGTGCACATAACCAGACAAATCATGACCTGCCCCACTATGATGTCTTTCTCCTTTCTGTCTTCTCTCTGTCTCTGATATACAATATATTATTGTATAACATATCTTAGTAATAGGAACTCAGGAACATTTAGAGGAGTAAGAAGAATTTAAAAAACCTGTATCACACTGCTTCCCAATAGTATCTACTTTTGGGAAGACATGCTCATGCATTTACTTTGTTTTTTTTTTTCTTTTTAACTTTTTTCCCCTAAAGCTTCCTTTTAAAAAAAATTATCTTAATTCATTGGACAGAGACAGCCAGAAATCAAGAGGATAGGGGGAGATAGACAGAGACAGAGAGACACCTGCAGCCCTCCTTCACCATTCGTGAAGCTTTCCCCCTACAGGTAGCGACTGGGGCCTTGAACCTGGGTCCTTGTGCACTGTAACATGTGCACACAACCAGGTGTGCCACTTCTGGCCCGCACTCTGTCTTTTTTCTACATAGTTTTTGTTTTACATTTCACATGGACAAGCTATTTCCTACATAAATTGACCACTTCCACCACCTCCCCCCCAAACCCTGTTATGTGAATACTTCCAGATCTTGAAGATTTATCTGAGGGGGCCAGGTGGTGACACATCTGGTTAAATGCACACAGGACAGTGTGCAGGGACCCGAGTTCAAGCCCCTGGTCCCTACCTGCAGGGGGAAAAGCTTCATGAGTGGTGAAGCACGGCTGTAGGTGCCTCTCTGTCTCCCCTTCCTCTCAATTTCTCTGTCCAATAATAAATAAAAAGTCAATCTTAAACAAAAAGAAACCTCAAGTTTCTTTCTAAAAAAGATTTGAAAACATAATTTTAATTTTTTAAATCCATTTTATTTTTTAGTTAGCAATGGGGCTTCACCACTGCAGATTGACTATTTTGAGGAAAAAAAAAAAAACAGACAGAGACAGAGAAACAGAGAAAGACACAATAGCACCAAGGCTCCCTTCTGTGTGGTGGGGGCTGGTTCTTGAATTTGGGTCATTCCCAGGATAAAGCAAGAACCCTACCCAAATGAGCTATTTTGCTGGCTGGAAAAGATGTACTTTTTAAACAGTTTCAGGGGCCAGGTGGTGGCATACCAGGTAAAGTACACATAGTACTATGTGTATGGACCTAGGTTCAAGTCCCCAGTCCCCACCTATGAGGGGGAGGGTGTGTGTGTGTGTGTCTGTGTGTGTACATCATGATCAGTGCAACAGTGCTGCAAGTGTCTCCTTTTTTTTTTACAAATTTTATTTATTTATTTATTGGAGACAGCCAGAGATTGAGAGGGAAGGGGCTAACAGAGAGGGAGAGAGACAGAGAGACACCTGCAGTGCTGCTTCACTACTCGAAAAGTTTTTCCCCTGAAGGTGGGAATTGGGGGCTCAAACCTGGGTCCTTGTGCATTGTGACATGTGTGCTCAACCAGGTGCACTACTACCTGGCCCCACTCCTGCAGATATCTCTCTGTCTCAACCTCCCACTCATTTTTCCCCATCTTCATAAAATAAAACACTCTCTCAAACTTTCTTCTAAATTTTTTAAAACATTTTATTTATTTATTTTCCTTTTTGTTGCCCTTGTTGTTTAACATTGTTGTGGTTATTGATGTTGTTGTTGTTGTTGGATAGGACAGAGAGAAATGGAGAGAGGAGGGGAAGACAGAGGGGGAGAGAAAGATAGACACCTGCAGACCTGCTTCACCGCTTGTGAAGCGACTCCCCTGCAGGTGGGGAGCCAGGGGTTGGAACCGGGATCCTTAAGCTGGTCCTTGCGCTTTGCGCCACGTGTGCTTAACCTGGTGCGCGCCACTGCCCGACTCCCTAAAAATTTTTTTACAGCTTCGAAATGTAGGTCCCATAGTTAATCTGACCATTCTTTCATCACTACATAGAAACTCCTACTCTTTTGCTGATGTCACAGGTATCTTTGACACATCACAGAATTCCTAAGTCAGAGCGCTTGAACACTTGAAATGTTCCTGGTTGCCCTGTCTAATGGAGAAGTCAGTTGCATGCCTCCCTCCCATGTGTCCTGCACAGACCCATCCTCAGTGACCACTTCCAGGTCACCTCTGGCAGCTTCCATATGGGCTTTCAAAGACATAAAAGAGTGACTTTATAGTGAGGGTCAACCATAAAGTCAGTGGCTTCTCCCACTCTGTTCTTCAAATCATTTAGAAATGATAAGCTTTTTTTTCAGACGTCCTCGCTCACTTCTGAAAATTATTTACCTGATGGGAAGTGGGGGATGGTGGTTCTTTACATGTCTGGGGCAGCAGACCTTAGAAGGAAGGAAGATATTTACTGGGTTTGGGCTTTTCTGATTAACTCTTTTCTTCTCCACTCCCCTCATTTGACTTTGCCTAGTTATCCTCATGCCCTAACACTTTTTACTGTTTTTATAAATAGTTTTTTTTCTTTCCTTCCTTCCTTCCTTCCTTTTTTTTTTTTTTTTTGCCTTCAGGTTTATTGCTGGAGCTTGTTGCCTGCACTATGATTCTACTGTTCCTAGAGGTCATTTTTTTCCCCCATTTTGTTGCCCTTGTTGACGTTATTGTTGCCATTGCTATTGTTGTTGGGTAGAACAGAGAGAAATCAAGAGAGGAGGGGAAGATAGAGAGGGGGAGAGACACCTGCAGACCTGCTTCACCACCTGTGAAGTGATCCCCCTGCAGATCGGGAGCAGGGGCTTGATACGCCGGTCCTTGAACTTTGCACCTTGTATGTTTAATCCACTGCGCTACCACCCAGCTCCCAATAATTTAACAATTTTTTTATTATCTTTATTTATTGTATAGAGACAACTAGAAATTTAGAGGGTAGGAGGAGATAGAGATGGAGAGAGAGCTGCAGCACTGCTTCACCACTTGCAAAGCTTTCCCCCTGCAGATGGGGACTGGGTACTTGAACCCAGGTCCTTACGTACTGTAACTGTGCTCAACCAGGTGCGCCCCCACCCCCCATGCCACTCCACAGGACTGGTGTCTCCTCTGTCCCCTATCTGAGTGGCTCCCTAGTGACCTGATAGCCATAAGATGCATGGGTCATGCGAAGGTGTTGGAAAAGACACATCAGAGTGAGGAAAGTGGGTTTGTTGGTGAGTGGAGCCCAGTCCCAGGCCCCCAGCACAGCTAGTTTGTGTTACTAAACACAGTCATTTCTGGGGAGTCTGGGGGAGTCGGTGAGGAAAGTTGGTGATGCCACTCTTCCAGGCAGACTCACCATGGGGCTACTGAAGGCTGTGTGCTCGGACAGAGTGCTCATGCGCTTGGCCTCAGCCCGGCTGCTGGAGCGTCGGTGGGACTTGGTGCTGTGGCTCCGGTTCAGAATTCGTATACCCTGGTAGCTCCCCATGCTGTATCGATGGGGCAATGAGCCTCCCCTGGGTACAGACTCTTCCTCCTCCTCTTCTGCCTCCTGGTACCGAGCCAGACGCAGGGCTGCAAGGAGAGAGACAATCAAGGGAGGCCCAGCAGACTGGTCCATGAGCCTGGCATGCCACCCCGGAGGTCTAGGGGGCGCTGTTGAGCCCCACATCACAAGGGCACTGGGAGAGTCATACTGCTCTTTATAACATTTTATTAGGGGTGGTGGGAGGATGATGGTTTACCTATAGTTGTTGACACATGGGTAACATTTCTCATCTCCTCATGATAGGTCCTTTTCCACCATGATGTCCCAGGACCCCAAACCCCTTCATTCCCTCCTCCCCCAGAGGCCTTTGCTTTGGTGCAATATACCTGGAGGCAATAAATAAATAAATATAAAATAAAATAAAATCCAGAGCCAGATACTTCTTCCTAGCTCCAAGGAACACTGAATTCTCAAGGGGAGAATGCAGTCAGAACTACCTATGTCCATGCAAGGACCAGCATAAGGATGCTGGTTCAAGCCCCCGGCTCCCCACCTGCAAAGGAGTCACTTCACAAGTGGTGAAGTGGTACAGGAGCTGTCATGTGAGCTGTCTGACACGGTACCAGCTTCACAGGAAGTTCAGCACTGCTGGACTCTCTAGGCCAAACTGAAACCATCCTGCCTTCTGCCATGTATAGGCTTGGGATTAAGCTCTGTGTGGTCTTAATAATTTGCACCTATGGCCAGGCTCAGAGCCTTACCAATAACAAAAATAATGACAAATCCCACACTGCACTCTGTAAGATTGATCATAATGGAACAAGCAATATCAGTAATGCAGAATGTTTTTTAGGAGATTCCAAGAGGAAGAAATGTTTCCCCCTTTATCTGCAACACTTCCTTTAGTATTCTCACTAAAAGATAGGTAAAGAGTGGTGCTTTCCACCTTACATAGCATAATTAATAAATGGAAAGTTATGGTACCCACCTAGATACAATGGGCCTTTTAATCTAGCACCCACCACTATGCTCCCACTTCCTTATGCAGGAATAGTACACAAGAACCTAGGTCACACAGTGAGCATACACAGAAGATGGATTCCAGTTAAAGAGCTTAACTTTATGGAGAGGCTGGCCAGGTCAGCACCACCTTGCTGCCTTCTCAGTAAGGAACAAAACAAAACTCCTTGATCAAACAATGGAACAGATTTTATGAAAAGTGGGCTGTGTTGTGATCTCTAGGGAAAAAAGTGCCTCTGGAATGTGAATGTTCCACAAAGTAGGAGGTGTTCCCTATCTGTGCTGTTCTTACTTGGTGATTTTTGTTTTAATAATCAAAGCCTTGGTGATTTATGTATTAGTGACCAAAGCCTTGGTGATTTTTGTTTTAACGATCTAAGCCTTCTGAGACTATAAAATAAAGTTCTGCCTGAGCACGGCAGAGGTGCCCCTCTCCTGCTCTTGAAGCAGTTGACGTGTCTCTCATCTCATTCTCGCCGACACCTCTCATCTTTCAGGATAGGATACCCTAATAACCTGCTGAGGCTGACCCCTAGCAGTGAAGCAGGTCTGCAGGTGTCTTTCTCTCCCCCCTCTCTGTCTTCCCCTCCTCTCTCCATTTCTCTTTGTCCTATCCAACAACAATGACATCAATAATAACAACAATAATAACTACAATAAAACAAGGGCAACAAAAGAGAATAAATAAATTAGTATAAGAAAAAAGAGTTGCTTATGTCCTTCTAAATATACTCTTGATAACAAGAAGACTGGTAGGTGACAAGAGAAAACATCTCTGCCCATTGGGGTAACAAAAGCAAAGATGCCAGGTGCCTCAGAAGTGGCATCCTGAAGGACTGAAGGCTGCCTTCGTTGGTTTTTTTTTTTTTTTAAGCAGAAAATAAATATGCAGGCAGGGGTAGATAGCATAATGGTTATGCAAAAAGACTCTTATGCCTGAGGCTCCAAAGTCCCAGGTTCAATCCCCTGCACCACCATAAGCCAGAGTTGAGCAGTGCTCTGGTTAAAAAAAAAAAAGAAAGAAAGAAAGAAAGAAAATAAATATGGGAGCAGATGTTTATTTCACCAAGTTACAGTAGTGGGACCACAGTGCTGTAAACTATGCAGAAGGGCTTTATCTGTGCCAAACTTTAGGCTCCAAAGTTGTCTGAAGTTGTTTTATTTCCCCTAAAAAAAAAAAAAAATCGATGATCCCTGTGTGCGGGATCTGCTTTTGGAGAGAGCACTTCTCTGGGGGCCGTGTCCCCAGACTTACCGTTTGCATCATGTGAATATTCGACACCAGACACAATGCATCTTCGGAACACCATCTTATTCTCCGTTAAGGTGCCTGTTTTATCTGAGAAAATATACTGTATTTGCCCCAGGTCTTCTGTGATGTTCAGGGCTCGACACTGCAGCTGCGAGTCTGTTTCTTCATCATACAGTTCTATGTCCTGGTTAATGAAGTACACTTGGCATACTTTGACGATTTCAATGGAAACGTATAAGGAAATTGGGATCAAAACCTGGAAAAACAGAAGGCACCAGAACGAGCCCTGTGAGGACCAGGGGAACTAGGAAATTCATCTGATCTAGTGAAATCTATTTAAAGGACAAACGACTACAACCACAATTAAGCAGGGAATATACTGTACCTTGAAGAGCTTAACTAGGTAGGTTAGGGCACTAGGAAACTGACAAAGGATTTAAACTAGGACAGCCTATGGTGTCACAGCAGTGTGGACATCCACTGTGGTGTCTGGAAGTATGGTAGCCAGGGCTTGGAGAGAAGCAAGCGTTTTTCACTTTACTAAGCTGTGCTTGAGAGAAGCTAGGAGAGGAAACAGAGAAAAGAGAATAAAAAAAAAACACGTGGCACCATCAGAGTCCTCCTAAGCAGTCACCGTGCAACAGACTGGCGTTTCTTGTGACAGAAGTGGCCCGTCCCGCAGATAAAACCCCACAGGGCAGAAGAGACAGTCTTTTTCCAGGCAGGCTTTACGGCGAAGGAGTTTGTGTGATCTTAGGAAATACAGACAAAGGGAAGAAGGCTTTGAGACAGACACTCGCATCAAGGACTTGGCAGTTTAAGAATAACCTCCAGGAAGTCAATGTTTCATGTTTTCTTTCTTCCTTCCTTTCTTTCTTTCTTTCTTTCTTTCTTTCTTTCTTTCTTTCTTTCTTTCTTTCTTTCTTTCCTCTCTGTGTGAAGTAATGACACTGGACTGGTGTTTGTGGCCTTGAGAATATGGTATCCAGATGGATTGCTGTGCTCTGAGGCCTCCAGTATAGTGATGCCAACGCCCACTGCAGTACTAATAAAAGGCAAGAACAATGTCTGCACTTAGGAGAAGTTACTAGGTGAAGTGAAGTCGACTGTCTAATGTTACTTGTATAAGGCTGAGCAGTGACACACCTGGAAGAGTGCATAAATTACCATGCGCAAGGACTGGAGTTTCAAGTCCCCGGTCGCCATAGAGCTGCTGATATCTCTCTGGCTCTCTAGTTCTCCCTCCCATCTCAATTTCTCTGTATCCAGAAATGAAGGGGAGGAAAGGAAAAAGATGGGAGCAGTGGATTCATCCCATAGGCATCAATAATCTTGGTGGTTAAAAAAAAAGTGCTTGTATACAGAATCTTAAAGGTACAGATCCCCCAAATAAACAGGCTCTGGGGCTGCTTTGTGCACCATGGTAACTAGGTATAAGTATACTGGACTGTAAGCTGCTAAGAGAGTAGACTGTAAAAGTTCTCAACACAAGCAAAAAATAAAATTGTAACTGCAAGGTGATAGGTGTTAACTGTATTTACTGAGATTCTTTTTTTTTAAAAGTTATTATTTACTTATTAATGAGAAAGATAGGAGAGAGAGAAAAAAAACAGACATCATTCTGATACATGTACTGCCGGGGATTGAACTTGGGACCTAATGCATGAGAGTCCAGTGCTTTACCCACTGTGCTACCTCCTGGACCAGCTGAGATTATTTTCCATAGAGTAAAAATATTAAATCATTATGCTGTACATCCACCACGAGTACAATCTATTTCCTAAAGAATACAACCAGGCCTGGTGGTGGTGCACCTGGCTAAGTGCACACATTACAGTGCGTAAGGACCCAGGTTCAAGCCCCCAGGCCCCACTTGCAAAGGAGAAAGCTACATAAGTAATGAAGCAGTGCTGCAAGTATCTCTCTGTCTCTCTCCCTCTCTATCTCCCCCATCCCTCTCAATTTCTTGCTGGGTCTATCCAGTAATAAATGAGTATAAAATCATTGTTTATATCTACCATGAATACAATCTCAACAAACTAGGTTAAAAAAACTACAAGGGGGGGGGCTAGATCGCATAATGGCTATGCAAAAAGACTCATATGCCTGAGATTCCAAAATCTCAGGTTCAGTTCCATACCACCATAACCCACAGCAGTGTTCTCATCTCTGTATCTTTTCTTTCTCTCTGTATGTCTCTCTCATTAAAATAAAAGAGGATATATATTTTAAAATGTTACAAAAAAAGAATAATTAGTAAAATAACAAATTCCTTAAATAAGCTCCAAACTCTTATTAGTGACCATAACAGCTTTGGCTACCAAGCCCAACTAATCTTTGGCTACTAAGCCTTTTATGAAAGTAAAACTAGCAGATAATTTATGACATTGACTCGAAAAGCCCCACTAAGTGGCTGTGGAGTTTCAGTCTGACAAGACAGTAGAGGCTGGAGATGGCTGGTGGCTGATGGTTGTATAGCCATGTGCTTCTGACACCAGTGACTCCTGCACTTAGACATGACTGAGGTTGCAAATTTTATGGCAAATGTTCGTTTTTTGTTTTTTTCAAAGAAAAAAAAGGAGATTTTTAAAGCCCGCCTAGCTGTTTTCCAGGGACCGGGTGGTGGTGCAGCATGTTACCAGTGTGCGAGAACCTTGCTCGAACCCTGGTCCCCACCTGCAGGGGGAAAGCTTTGTGAGTGACGAAGCAGGGCTGCTGGTGTCTTTCTGTCTCTCTCCATCTTTATCTATACCTTCCCTCTTGAGAGCTTGTTTGGAGGTTCTAGCAGGGGAGCGCAGCTACTCGTATACCCTCGACTGAAGACCAGTCCATCTCTATTCGGGGAAGGCCGTCCTCTTCGACCGAGCGCGCAGCTTCAGGAGGGATGCACATGGAGCGGTGAGGGAGGAAGGGGACACCCGCCTATCCAGCCAGATCAGCTGAATCAACCCTGGCGATCAATGGGGTGACAGATGTCGCAGCCAGATCGCCCTCACACCCTACCTTCCCTCTTGATTTCTGGCTGTCTCTACCCAATAAATAAATAAAGAAATTAAAATTTTTTTTTAAAAAAAGAGGCTGCTTTGTATTATATGAGGCTCATATGACTGACAGCAGATGACAGAGAAGAGGCTGGTGGTCAGCTCGCCCAGGAGAACACACATTTCCATGCCTGAAGACCCAGGATTGAGCCCTGTAGGGGGATGCTTCATGAACGGTAGAGCAGTGCTACAGTGTCTCTCCTCCTCTCTCTGTCTGTCTGTCTCCCCTCTAGCTATCTCTGTTATCATCTTTCCTTTGAAATGGAAAAAAAATGGCCATCAGAAGTGGTAGGGTCTTGTGGGCACTGAGGCCCTGTGATAACCTTGGTGACAAAAACAAACAAAAATAAAAATAAAAAAAACAGCAGGGCTCCCTCCCAGCTCTTTACCTCAGCGCGTGGTCTCTGATTGTTGTGTTTCCAAAGGGAACTGGCAGGGGCTCTCCCTGACCCTTCTCCACTTTCACTGGATCTTTTGGACTTGGATTGTCAACTTAGTGAAGGGAAGATTTCAGAGGGCGTGTGAATTAATGACAGCAATAGTAATAAATCAGTGCTGTCAAATGGAATATGATTCCCTTACACTAAATTCTGCAACAGAAAAAGCACTCTAGTGGGTAGACAGACAGAATCCACATGGAGAACACAGCCCTGTGAATAGCACAGAGTGTAAATGGCCAAGGCCTGACACTGGTTTCTGAGTTCTGACAGTGGACCATGGAAATATCTTCTGTTGACATTGGGGAAATCTGGTTCAGGGTGCACATGGGAACTCCATACTGATTTTGGCAATTCATACACACACCTTAAAGTCTTCCCAAATCATATTTAATGTTTTAAAAAGCAATTGAGGGAGTCGGGCGGTAGTGCAGTGGGTTAAGCGCACGTGGTGCAAAGCGAAAGGACTGGCTTAAGGATCCCGGTTCGAGGCCCTGGCTCCCCACCTGTATGGGAGTCACTTCACAGGTGGTGAAGCATGTCTGCAGGTGTCTATCTTTCTCTCCCCCTTCTCTGTCTTCCCCATCTCCCTCCATTTCTATCTATCCAACAATGACAACATCAATAACAAAAACAATAATAACTACAAAAACAATGAAGAACAAGGGCAACAAAAGGGAAAATTAAAAAAAATAAAAAAGCAATTGAATGGGGAAACAATAACAATGACTGAAACGAGCCCCTCAGAGCCTAAAAGCCTTAAGATTAGCAAAGGAAGATTTTAACCTAAACATCACTGTAGGCTGCATACTGGTGGCTGAAAAAAAGCATGACATATTTTTCTTTTTCTTTTTTTTTTTTTTTAACCAGAGCACTGCTCAGCTTTGGCTTATGGTGGTGCAGGGGATTGAACCTGGGACTTTGGAGACTCAAGCATGAGAATCTCTGCATAACCACTGTGTTATCACATTGTGCATAACCCACTGTGCATAACCATAAGTGTCATGACTTTTCTGGCAACCCAGCAGATCAGTTAGGCAGCAAAGTAAAATGCAGATATATTTGGAGTCCTCCCAGATGCAGAAGTTATAGGAGATTCTTAACAGAGTGTGATGAGTTCAAACCCTTGGCAGCAAAGCACAGTGATTCTTGGGTGGCCCCTTCACACCATTACCTGCAAAACTATGATCATTGTCAAAAACGAATACACTGCAGCTGTGACTGGGGGCAAGGAGCTGCCATCAGCTTCTGGGACTTCAAATAAGGCTTTCTTCTCTGCATACCGCTGGACCCACAGTCCATGTCCTGCAGTGATATTCAGAGAGAAATGACATTGGCCTTTGAGAAAAGACAGAACACTTCTGGTGCAAGTTATGGCAAAACGTTCAGACTGCGACTCCAAGCAAGTACATTTGGGTTTATTTGCTGGCCTGGCCACTTAGCAAGGCAAAAGCACAGAGAGACATCTGGCACCTGCAGTCAGACATGGGGAGGCACTGGGGTATGGGCACTTACTCATACCAGGTATTTCCCACTGCTGGTGCAGAGCGGTGCCCCTGCCAGGAACTGGGTGTGTTCTTTTAAAATTAATCAATCAGTCAATTCATTGGCTGTAGATAGAAACTGAAAGGGAAGGGGGAGATCGAGGAGGAGAGAAAAAGACAACTGCAGCACTGCTTTAGCACCTGCGAAGCTTCCCCTCTGCAGGTGGGGACTGAAGACTTGAACCCAGGTCCTTATGCTTTGTAATATGTGCACTCAACCAGGTGTGCCACTGCCCAGTTCCTTCCAATAGCTTTTTATTGAAGTAAACTACAGTGTTCAGGTGTGCATCATTATATAACAACATATATTTGTAGTTTATGAAGCTCACTACTCAAAAATTGAGTGCTATTGGGTTGTTGGAAAAGTCATGAGGTATTTTTCCCATGCAAAAAAAAATGCATCATAACTTTTCAACAACCCAATATTTTCTTGCCTATCATTATCATTATTATTTTTAAAATTTTTATTGCCAACAGGGTTATATATGGGGCTTGGTGAAGGCACTACAAATCCACTGCTAGTGGTGGTCATTTTTTTTCCTTTTTTTTAAAAATTGAATCAGACAGAAAAATTGAGAGGGGAGGGGAAGAAGGTGGAGAGAGAGGGAGAGAGAGAGGGAGAGGCCTGCAGACCTGTTTCACCACGAGAAAGAGAGAGAGAGAGAGAGAGAGAGAGAGAGAGACCTGCAGCCCTGTTTCACCACTCCTGAAGGGTCCCCCCTGCAAGGAGGAAGAGGATGCTTGAACCCGGGTCCTCCCGCATGGTGATATGTGCACTTAACCAGGTGTGCTATGGCCTGATCCTTACAAGCCAATATTTTCCACTGTGCAACTGACACCCCCCCCCCCCAAAGGAATTCCCTATTGAAGCCCTGACAAAACACCAGTCCTCTCAGTAGGCTCTGGGTTCTTCCCATCACTGACTTTCTTAGAGATTCAAGTTTCTCAATTCACTGCTTTTGAAAAGTCAAAGTCAGAGGCATTGCACACTTGCCTCTTGGGCCTGTCTGCTCATCCCAGGAGCCTGTCTCTTTACTAGTTCTGAGGCTACATTCCACCATCTGGGGCATCCTAGAAGCTGAACAATGGAGGAGGTGAAGGCTTTTGCTGGAGAGGGAGGAGAGGGCTTGATTCACTCCCCAACTGAGTCTTTGCAGGCAGTCAGGCCCCCACACAGTCTGACTGCTTGTCCTTTACCACAGCCCAAATCATATGTCTCCAATGGCTGGAATGGGAGGTGACTGTGCTAAGTGAAATAAGTGAAGAGGTGAAAGAAACGACTAGATAGGTCCACTCACATATGAAATGAAAATGACCAAAGCAAAATGGACTTGTAAAGATAACACGGTAACCAAACTATCTCTCAGGCTTTGTGAGAAAGGTATGGTTATCAGAGGGGAGGGCAGCATAAGACTTCGGTGAGAGATACAGTGATTTATACACACACATATGTGAATATGAAACTTTAGCCCTGAAATTCTATCTATCTATCTATCTATCTATCTATCTATCTATCTATCTATCTACCTACCTACTATCTGTCTACCCTCCTATTTATCTATTTTTACCAGAGCACTGCTCAGCTCTGGCTCATAGTGGTGCAGGGATTAAACCTGGGACTTCAAAGCTTCAGGCATGAGTCTCTTTGCATAACCATTATGCTATCTACCCCACTCTCCCTTAAAATTTTACAATTTTGAAAACTACTGCTAAATCACTAGTCATGAAAACTACAAAAATTGAAATTTTTGAATGTTATAAAAAAACACCAATAATAGAAATCCAAATTTCTGAATATTAAAAATGCCACCAATAACAAAGTAGTATCTTTCTTTCCTTTTTGTCATGGTGGTCCAATTCGAGGCACCTGTGTTTATTCTATTCTTATAATGAGTTCTTCACCAGGTTACAGATTACACATTCTCTCCCACTGGCATCATTACTATTGCAGGCCAGGTGGTGGTGCACTCAGTAGAGTGCACATGTTAGAATGTGTGGGGACCGGGCTAGGGAGACAGCATAATGGTTATGCAAAAGACTTTCAAGCCTGAGGCTCCAAAGTCTCAGGTTCAGTCCCCAGCACCACCGTAAGCCAGAACTGAGCAGTGTTGTGGTAGCTTTCTCTGTGTATCTTTCTCTCTGTACCCCTCTTTCTATAAAAATAAATAAAACATTAAAAAAATGTGTGAGGAGGACCTGGGTTCAAGCCCCCTGGCCCACCCACAGAGGGGAAGCTTCACGAGTGGTGGAACAATACTATAGGTGTCCTTCACTCTGTCTTCTTTCTCTCTTTCTCCTTCTTTCTCTCTTTCTCTTATTCTCTATCAGAAAAAACAATATGAGAAAAATATAGCCCTTAATATGGGATGATCCCAGTCATAGAAGTTGAAAAATACAAACAGAAGGGGAAGCACAAAGCAGAACTTGGACTAGATTTAGTGTATTGCATCAAAGTAAAGGACTTTGGGGTGTAGGGGGGGTTCAGGTCCTGGAACATGATAGTGGAGGAAGACCTAGGTGGGGGTTATAGAGTATTATATGTAAAACTGAGAAATGTTACACATGTACCAACTACTGTATTTTACCGTTGGCTGTAAACCATCAATCCCCCCCAATAAAAGAAAAATAAATTTAAAAAATACATATGGCGGGACCAGGCAGTGGCACACTTAGTTATGGACACACTTTACAGTGCACAAGGACCTGGGTTCAAGCCCCTGGTCCCCACCTGCAGAAGGGAAAGCTTCATGAGTGGTGAAGTATTGCTGCAGGTCTCTATCGCTCCCTCTTTACCTCCCCCTCCCTTCTCAATTTATGTCTCTATCCAATAATAAATTATATTAATAACAATGTATATTAATTAAATATATATATCCCTTGGAAGTAGTGGAGCTATGTAGGCACCAAGCCCCAGAGATAACCCTCCTGGCAAAACAAACAAACATTAAATGAACAAACAAAAGAAAATAGTTCGATCATCATAGAGATTATTGATTTGACACAAACAAATATTCATTTCCCAAATTCACTCATCTAGGCATCTCCCTCGGGTCTGTGTTCATGGAAACATACCCCCAAATCCAGGTCAGTGAGCAGTGTTTGTTTTCATTTCCAAGGCTGAGTGGGGATGGGCCATGAGTTGCTCACTGGCTCCCTGGAGGCTGCCCGGCTGTGCCCACTCCTTCGCCACCCGTCAGGGACTTACCGACCGCTGAAAACAGAGACATACAAATGAGGAGGAGGACACACCAGAGCACATCACAGTTCATCTGCCTCTCCAGCTGGCTGCGCTTGTAGCGGGGGCCACTGTTGTTCAGCAGAGCCTTGGTCTCGTGTCCTGTGGGGGAGGGAGGGCGGCTCAGTGAGTCCAGGTCCAGAGGTGAAGGGGCAACTACGTCGATTCATGAAATACCGTTCAAAGCCACATGGGATATGCTCAGTCAAAGAGCGGGGTGTCAAAGGAATCTGAGGGATTCATACACAATGGCATGCTAGTCAATCATAAAAAAGATGGAAAGCCTTTGTCTGCAATAGCATGGAAAGATCCTGAGGAATTGTACAGAAATGAGTCAGGCAGAGTGACAAATTTCATATAATTCACTTGAGCGTGGAAGATTAGTGACCCAGGGCTGGCAAGATAGCTCATCTGGAAAGGTGGCTGCCTCACCTTGCACACAGGTCTGAGTCCAGCACTCACCAATGAGGGGTCGTCAGTGTTGTGGAGTCTTTTACCTTCTCTCTCTCTTTTTCTATTTGAAAGTCAGTCAGAAGCAGCAAAGCTCCAGCAATGATACCAACACCACCCCCCCCCAAAAAAAAAATGAAATGAAACAAATGGACAAACCAAACCTTAGGCCTGTGGTTGTTGGTAGTGATTGGTAACTAGACTTTTGGAAACGATGTGCTTTGGTTTGAGAGATTATATATATATATATATATATATATATATATATATATATATATGAAATGTATATTTATATATTTTAAAATATATTATATAAGAATATATTGATATATTCTATTTTATTTTTAATATTTAACATTAATATATTGACATGTTTTTTATAGAAACATATTATTTTTGGTGAGGTATGAGTTGTATTCCTTTCCCCCCTCCCCTCCAGGGTCATTGACAGGGCTCAGTGCCATCACTACATATCCACTGTTCCTGGCAGCCATTTTTTCCATTGTATTTGATAGGACAGAGAGAAATTGGTAGAAGAGGGCAGATGGGGGAGGGAGGGAGAGAGAGAGAGAGAGAGAGAAAGTCAGAAACCTGCAGATCTGCTTCACTACTCGTGGAGCTTCACCCCTGCAGATGGGGAGCTGGGGACTCGAACCCAGATCCTTGTACTTAGTACAATGTGAGCTTAGCTGGGTGCACCAACACCCAGCCTGAGTTGTATTCCTGAAACCCACACAGTGTTGTGCACCAATACTCCCTCAACAAATAATATATATATATACTAACAACCCTTGAAAATTACATGGAAAGAGTGAAGAAATTAATGACAAATACCAGGTGGTTTCACTCCTATGTGGGATATCGATGACTAAAACAAATTAATTTGCAAAAAGTTAGTAACCAGATTGTCTCTTTCTTGGACTTAGAACTTTCATGACTTTGGGGACAGGGTGTGAGACACACACACACACACACACACACACACACACACTGTGAACCTATTTCCCTGAAATATTCCATTTTGTAAACCAATATTAACAACATTAATAAAAACTACCAAAAAGAAATAAGCTAAAATGCTAAAAGAGCATTTTTAGTTGAAGTATTATTAGAAGTGTGGTGTTTCCTGGGAAGACAACTCCACCAATGTGTCCTAGAGCCCCACTTCCCCAGAGTCCTTCCCCACTAGGGAAAGAGAGAGAGGCAGGCTGGGAGTATGGATCAACCTGTCAACGCCCATGTTCAGTGGGAAAGCAATGACAGAAGCCAGACCTTCTACCTTCTGTACTCCACAATGACCTTGCGTCCATACTCCCAGAGGGTTAAAGAATAGGAAAGCTATCAAAGGAGCGGATGGGATACAGAGTTCTGGTGGTGGGAATTGTGTGGAGTTGTACCCCTCTTATCCTCCTACGGTTTTTGTCAGTGTTTCCTTTTTATAAATAAATAAAGAAGTATGATGCTTTTCCCCATTTTCCATATTCTCCCTTTCCTCTCCTCTCCTCTCCTCTCCTCTCCTCTCCTCTCCTCTCCTCTCCTTTCCTCTCCTCTCTCTCCTCCCCTCCCCTCCCCTGTCATCTCCTTCTTTTTCCTTTCTTCCTTGCCATCAGGGTTATCACTGGTGTCCAGTGCCTGCATGATGAGTCCACCACTCCCAGCAGTCCGTTTTTTTTTCTTTTTTGTTTTTTCCTTTCTTTGTATTTGATAGAACAGAGAGAAACTGAGAGGTTGGAGAGGGGTGGGGAAGATAGAGAAGGAAAAGATACTTGTAGGGCTGCTTCATTGTTTCAGAAGCTTCTCCCCTGCAGCTGGGACTGGGGGCTTGAATTGGGGTTCTTGCAAGTGTGTACTCTATCAGGTGTGCCACTGGCTAGCTTTTTCTCCATACTTTCTACAAGCAGTATGTGCTACTTTTTTTTTTTTTTTTTTTGGTCAACAGGGTTATCGCTGGGAGTAGGTGCCTGCACGAGGACTCTACCAGTGCTGGCCATCATTTTAGCATTTCCTTTTTCCCCTGATGAGACAGAGCAAAACAGGAGTGAGAGGGGGAAGAGAGACACCTGCAGTGCTGCTCTACCACTTGTGAAGCTTCCCCCTCTACCCTCCATACAGGTGTGGACTGGAGGCTTGAACCTATGTCCTTGAACATAGTAACTTGTGCGTTCTACTGGGGCGAACTACCTTCCCATCCCTTGTGTCAGCTATTTTCATAGACAGACACCACCGAGCACATTCTGGAATACCAGCACAGCCGTGTGGGCCAGCACCGTCACAGACCACAGGTGAGGTGACACTTACCCGCATAGATGACGATGCCCACGACAGCTTCCGTGTTTCTGATGGTGCAGCCTCGAAGCAGCAGGTTTTCCTTACACAGCCCAGACTTCTTTCCATTGTCATGTATGCTGTCAAGGACAGTTGGCATGTGTCACCAGGACACTCACACAGACCTTCCATCTCTCTCAAGTGGCACTGCCTTGGGGGAGGGAGACCTGAATTCTGGGTGGGAAAAGGTAGCAGGGGAACCCAGAAGGGGCAGCCTGACTTAACAGATTTGGTGCTCTCAGGGCTAAGGTTTCTAGAAGTTTTGAGAGCTGGCTTATTAATAGCCAATGGGGCTTTGTAAGGTGATAGGAAATCCACATAGTAGTCTCCGGTCCCAGCTCCTGACAAGGTTTCTGTCGCCCTTGTAAACAGGGGTGCTTAGAGAAGACTGATATTTAGTCTTTGACCCCACTTCCTGGCACAGAGCTTCCAGGGCTCTTAAGTCCCTCAATGATATAAGCATTGGGAGCATCTTTCATTGAAAATTGGGCCTTTGTAGCCAATTGATCCACAGGATACTAAGTTTCTAGTGATGTTTCTTTGTTCAAATGTGGTGACTCTGAGTTGGGGGCCCTAAATGGGATCTGTCACTGGAAGAAATAAGATATGATTAGAGGGGGTTGGATAGTAGTGCAGCAGGTTAAGCGCACATGGCGCAAAGCGCAAGGACCAGCGTAAGGATCCAGGTGCGAGCCCCTTGCTCCCCAAGTGCAGAGGGGTCGCTTCATGGGCGGTGAAGCACATCTGCAGGTGTTTATCTTTCTCCCCCCTATACTCTCTTGATTTCTCTCTGTCCTACCCAACAACAACAGAAGTGACAACAATAATAATAATAACAATAGGGCAACAAGGGGGTTTGAGAAATAGCTTCCCAGAGTAGCAGATAAATAGTGCAGGCACTGAGCCCCAGCAATAACCCTGGAGGCAAATATATATCTGGGAATACTGGGGCCAGGCAGTGGCTCACTGGTTAAACAAACTCAAGGACCTGGGTTCAAGCCCTTGGTCCCCATCTGTAGGGGGGAAGCTTCATGAGTGGTGAAGCAGGGCTGCAGTAGTCAATCTCCCATTCCCCTCTCAGTTTCTCTTCGCCTCTATCCAATAATAAATAAAATATTAAAAAAGAAATATCATCCTATTTCCCCCACCCTATTCTCTCTCTCTCTCGGGTAGGAGAGAGAAATTGAGAGAGGAGGGGGAGGCAGAGAGGGAGCGAGAAAGATACCAGCAGACCTGTTTCACTGCTTGTGAAGCAGCCCCCCTGCAAGTGGGGAGCTGGGGGCTTGAACCAGCTTTCCTGTGTGAGTCGTTATGCATTTTAGATAACTCTCATGGGCTTCTAGAAGACTTCCAATCCCATAAGCAACCAAGAAGGCTCAGGTGCCAGGGCTACACAATGTACTTAAAAAAAAAAATCCAAGGGTACTTTTGAGAATTCTGTGTGTGAATTTACATGGGCATATAAAGATACAGAAAAATAGACAGGCAGCTACCCTGAAGAAGGTCAAACACAAGGGCAAGGTTAGGCAGAGAGATGTACGATACTCACATGCAACCGTGAAATCGAGTCAGGTCATTGTTTGGCTTCTCACACTCGATCACACTGGTAAATGTCAATGGATTGAATTCAGAGACCTATAAACGTGAGCATGCAGACATTAGAGGAAGTTGGGTACGGGTTTTTTTTTTTTTTTTGTTTGTTTGTTTTTGAACAAATGCTTTATTTCAATTAAGTTAAAAACAGGGAACTAAAACCATAAAGGAAAGGGCTCATGAACATGCAGTAGATGAGGAAAACAATGTAGGTGTCCCCCAGGGAGGGCAGGGCCAGGTCAGGGGTGGGAGCAGGCCCAGGGCCTTCTCCACAGCTGATTCTGAGAGTGCAGCTCTGAGCACCGAGCTCTGAGCCGGAGGGGCCTGTGTGGCTCGGGGGTCCCCGTAGTCTTAGCTGAGGGCCCTGTTTCCAGGGTTGCTGAGGGCTCCACACTTGCAGATGACTCTGGCTCTTGGTTCTGCTAGCAACAGGGTGCTGATGGCACCTTCTCACCATCCCATGGACCTTCAGGCTGTGTTCCTGGGGGCCCATAGAGTACAATGTCACTGTATAGCGGGATCACCCCACCAGCAGCTCCATGCAGCCCAGTGGGAGGCCACTCTCTGCTGACTGGGCAGGAGTCCCTCCACGGCCGTCCAAAGAGCCTGCTGAAGTCGTGTCCAGGGTCAGCAGACTCCACCTGGACCTCGGCTGCTTTTTTTTTTTTTACTGTTTGAAAAGGCACCTGCTTTTTTTGTGCCTCATATCTGAGGCAGAGATAGTTCATGGAAGGTCTTTGTCTTGTGTGTGACAGTACAGAATGCCAACGCCACATGGTGTGCTTGGCTTCTGCTTCTTCCTACTGATAATGAATGGCAACTCATCATCACAGACAGAATAACAATTGCTAGGCACTGTACTGTGAGTGTGCGAGTGAGTGAGCGTGTGAGTAAGTGAGTGAGTAAGCAGAAAGGATGGTCATTGTAATGCAAGATGAGAATTTGAGAGATGATGACAGAGGACGGGCACTGATGATGGAAAAAGGCTAAAATACTCCCAAGACAGAGTGACCTAATTCTACACAGATTTAGAGAGGAAAATCTCTTCTGGAAACCAGGAACTTATAATATACTACCATTTGCTCAATGTAGGATAAAAATCTTCCTAGAAGGCAGGGGCGTTAATGTAGTTCCCTTCAGGACCAATTTGCCTGCCTGAGGTCCCAGAGGTTACAGGTTCATGTCACAGCATCACCTTAAACCAGAGGTGAGCATGCTTTGGTGGTCTATCTACCTGCCCCCCCCATCAAATCAATTTATAAATAAAGGACACTTACTTTGACATGAATCCAGCCCAGGCTCAAGTCCCTGGCATACACACAAAGATTATAATGGTACAGAGGGGGAAACTTTGGTGCTAAGGGTGCCTCTTTAAAAAAATCCACAGATACTTGATAAAAATATTTAGATAATCAATGTGGAAAAGGACACTTTATAGTTCTGCTCAATGGAAAATGTATAGCTCATGTCTTTTGGACCGTGTGAGAATTATGGTAGCTATGTGGGGGACAGAAGACATTGGTGATGAGTACTAACACACACACACACACACACGTACATGAAATTACACCCCTGAAATATTACCATCTTGTAAACCACTCTTAAATCACTAATAAAAATAATGAAAGAGGGACTAGGCTGTAGCACAGGGGGTTAAGGGCACAAGGTGTGAACCGCAAGGACCGGCGTAAGGATCCTGTTCAAACCCCCAGCTCCCCACCTGCGGGGGTGGGTCACTTCACAAGCAGTGAAGCAGGTCAGCAGGTGTCTATCTTTCTCTCCCCCCTTGATTTCTCTCTGCTCTATTCAACAATAATGACAAAAATAATGAAACAACAACAATGATAAACAACAAGGGCACCAAAAAAATGTGAAAAATGACTTCCAGGAACAGTGGATTTGTAGTGCAGGCACCGAGCCTCAGCACACTATTCAAGTGAGCTATTTTGCTGGCCTGAATGTCTCTCATTTACAGGTTTCAGCTGATGGGTAGATAACACAGTGCCTGTCTGGCCATGGAGAGACACAGGTAGATAGGGGCAATGTGGCAGGTGGAGAAGGGAGGATAGAACCAGGCGAGAAATGAAGGGAACAGAGCCATTAGTACAAATCAGCACAATGGATGGATAAACAAACTAGCTTTCAGGTTTGTCATTCTCTTTCCTCTGAAAAATATCCTAATATGGTGGAAAACATACATTGCCTCTGCTCATATGAACACACTGTCTCAAAAAACCACAAGCCTGAAAGGATATGTGCACTTCAATTTTCATAGCTACACTATTCACCGCAGCCAAAATATGGAAGCAACCTAAATGTTCAATGACAGACGAGTGGATAAGAAGTTATGGGATGGGTAGTCAATAATATACTACTCTGCAATCAAAATGAATAAAACTGTATTATTTGTATTCTTCTTCCCTCCCTTCCTTCCCTCCTTCCGTCCTTCCTCCTTCCATCACTACTACTACTACTTCTTCTTCTTCTTTTTCTTTCTCTCTCTCTCTCTCTCTCATTCTCTCTCTCTCTCATTCTCTCTCTCTCTCTCTCTCTCTCTCTCTCTTTCTCTCTCTCTCTCTCGTTCTCTCTCCAGAGCATTACTCAGCTGTGGCTTATAGTGGTGTGGGGGATTGAACCTGGAACTTTTGGAGCCTCGAGCATGAGAGTCTCTTTGCATAACCATTATACTGTCTACCCCTGCCCAGACTCTGTGATTTGAAAAAAAAATGGATGTAACTAGAGGTGATTATGCTAAGTGGAATAAATAAAAAGGCGATGAATAGCTACCAGATGGTTTAGCTCACATGTGGGATAAAATTAACTAAAACACTTGAAATTGGAAAGATGGTAACCAAGTCCAGACGGTGTCCTGGACTTGGTATGAGAACTAGGGGCGGTAACTGGTGGTGGTGGTGGGGAACTCTGATGGAGGGTGTGGGGACTTACACATTCCATGTATGGGTATGAAAACGCACTCTGGAAATCTTCTAATTTTGTAAAAAATCTGTTAAATCACTAATAAAAAAAGGAGGACAAATTGCAAGTGGTTAAGTCACAAAAGTACTATCAAGACTGTTGACACCCCTTCCCCGCCACCACACACACATACTTGTGGGCTTTCTGGCACATTAATCAGTAATAGAGGTAATTCAAAAGCCAGTGTTCACTATTTTCCAGTGTACTAACACACAAAAGGCTAACTCATGAGACAATAGTAGTTCATCTCACCAGCTTGCATGAAAAATACCATGTGTCCAGGTTCAAGCCTCTGGTTCCCACCAGCAGGGGAGGGAGGGGTGCTTCATGAGTGGTGAAACAGGACTGCGGGTATCTCTCTCTTCTCTCTCTCTCTCTCCCTTCACTCTCAATTTATCTCTGTTCTATCAAATAAAATAAAGAAAAATACCAATGGAAAAGACTCTTTCTGAAGTGTAATGTCACCAGCCCCTCTGTCTTTGGACAACACTGGTCTTTTGATCTGTCTCCAGAGTAAGACTCTTTCACAAGTGGATTGACTTTTCTAGGGCAGACATCTGTAGATACAGTGTCCAGGATGGCTATGAAGTCAGTGAGTCCCAGAACATAGCAGGATTATTCTTGGCAGATGTGGGAGCATAGACTTAAAATACTTGGTCTGTTTGTTATTCTTTCTAAGAAAAGTGCAGTGTGCATCACTCAGCAGTGGCAGGACATTCTGTCCCTATGACTTGAGAATTGTATTTAGAATGCTGGACCAACCAGTAGGGGGCCAGGCTGTAGCGCAGCAGGTTAAGTACACATGGCACAAAGCGCAAGGACCAGCATAAGGATCCTGGTTTGAGTCCCTGGCTTCCCATTGGCAGGGGGGTTGCTTCACAAGTGGTGAAGCAGGTCTGCAGGTGTCTATCATTCTCTCCTCCTCTCTGTCTTCCCCTCCTCTCTCCATTTCTCTCTATACTATCCAACAACAACAGCAGTGGCAACAATAACAATAACTACAAAGGCACCAAAAATGGGAATAAATGGCCTCCAGGAGCAGTGGATTTGAGTGCAGACGCCAAGCCCCAGAGATAACCCTGGAGGCAATGAAAAAAAGAAAAAAAAAACAGCAATGCTGAACCTGTGGTCCCATGCCTTGGGCAACACAGAGGGTTCATCTTTGAGTTTATCACTTTAAAATAAATGGCTTTACATACATTTATCTTTTTCTTAGACAGAGACAGAGTAAAATTAGAAAGACAGACAGAGACAGACGGAGTGAGAGAAACCACCGCACCAATGCTTCCTTCAGTGCTGTGAGGGCTGGGCTCTGGTGGACACTCAAGCATAAAGTCCTGAGTTGAATCCCCAGAATGGCATGTGCCAGAGACATTCTGGTTTTCCCTGCTGCTCTCATCCCTCCTTTTAATGAATAAATACATTAAAAAGTGGCTCAGGTAGTGTCACACCTGGTAGAGTTCATATAGTACCCATTAACAAGCACCAGTTTCAAGCCCCCTAGCCCTCACCTGCAGGGTGGGAGCTTTGGGAGTGGGAGCTTCTCCCTACTACTCTTTGTCTAAGAAAAAAAAAAAAATAAATAAATAAATAAATAAATAAATAAATAAAGCAAGCTGCTGGGGGAGCTGGAGCCCCAGCCCCCCAAAATATGTGAATATAAGAAAAATCACTTGAAAATTCAACAAAACACAACCAGGATTTCTTCAGAAACTCACTAAGTCACAGCCATCAAGGTGCAGATACTACTATGATTCCATCCTGACTTCTCTGGACAGATGACCATACCAATGTATCTCAAAGTCTCACCTCTCTGGAGCTCTATCCCACTAGGGAAAGACAGAAACAAGCTAGAGGGAGGGAGGGGGTTGGTGGTATGGATTGAATCCAATGCCCATGTCCAGCAGACAATTACAGAAGCCAGAACTCCCAGCTTCTGCATCCATAAAGAATTTTGGTCCATACTCTCAGAGGGGAAGAAATGTTAGTGGGAAGATGACCAGAGGGCTCTGCACTCCAATTCTATCAACCTGGAGAGAGAAGAAGAGAAAAAAAAATTTTTTTTTTTAAAAAGGAAGGGCACTCAAAAGTTGCAGGTATGACTTAGAAAGGAATAGAAGGCAGGACCATAGGGAAAAAAAAATATAATATATATGTGTGTGTATATATAAAATAATCAACCCATATCTGTAACATTGGGAGAACCACTGTAGTTTCCAATGGAGGGAATGGGGACACAGAACTCTGATGGTGGGACCAGTGTGGAATTTTATCCATGTTATCTTATACTTTTGTAAATGAATATTAAATCACTATAACAAAACAAGAATATATTAATTTATTCCCTCTACTCACTATTGGCTTTATTCTATATTGGCTTCCAGGCCACACCCTATTCCTCTACCAAACTTTTGCCTGCCCTAAACTTTAGAGCATAAATTTTGTTATGTCTATTTTATCACCACAAAAAGTCTTTAAAATGCAGGTATGAATCAATATTGAGAAGAGACTGTGAAGGTCATCAGTAAAACACAGCCCCCAATCCAAAATATCTCAGTACAAATATAAAGGCCCTCATAAGTAATTGTGTATTTTCTTAGTGTTTTCCCTAGTTATGTGTAATTACAAAAGTACCACTGAATTTACCAGTGACTCATTCTAGCAAAGATAAACAGGAATTTATACTGGAAAGCTTTTTTTTTTTTTTTTTTTAACATTTTATTCGATAGGACAAAGAGAAATTCAGAAGGCATGGGGAGACAGAGAGGGAAAGAAAGATAGTTATTGTGGTTTTTTTCAAATCCAGATATTCTACTTTTTCTATTTTTCTATATATATGAATAAGTTAATCATATACTAGTCATGACTAAAATAACTTATTTCTCCACTGAAAAAATATTTTAAGTTGGAAAAAATATATGTATATATTTTTTGCTTTTCTTGGCATCAAGTAGGTCTTTGGTTATTTCTAGTTATTTCTTGTCCTTGTATCCCTAGATTCCTACCTTTCCAGAGCTTTACTTTAGGAAAACGTAGAAGTGACACTTCAGAATCTGTTTTCCAACACCCTGTCATCAATAGTTTTGGAGGTGTCTCAAGCTTGTACACCCCTCAGTATTACCAGTTGTCTCTGTCCCAAAGGTGTTATTTCCAGGAGAAATAACAAAGGTGAATCTGAGAAATGTTTTTCAGCTTCCTGCCTACACCTACACATATCAGTTGGGTCTGTTATATCAGTATAAATCTATCACTGCAACTCTAGTTATTTCGCACACTACTTCGACATCACTCACACACACAAAATAAGCTGTTAGATGTGAAGGAAACAAGGTTCTTCAACATCTTTGTCTTACTTATTCAATAGTAAATCTAGGGAGTCAGGTGGTAGCGCAGCCGGTTAAGCACAGGCCATGTGGCGCGAAGCGCAAGGACCAGCGTAAGGATCCTGCTTAGAGCATCTGGCTCCCCACCTGCAGGGGAGTCGCTTCACAAGTGGTGAAGAAGGTCTGCAAGTGTCTATCTTTCTCTCCCCCTCTCTGTCTTCCCCCTCATCTCTCCATTTCTCTCTGTCCTATCCAACAACAATGACATCAATAACTACAACAATTAAAAAAAATGGGCAACACAAAGGGAATAAATAAATAAATATTTTTAAAAAGTAAATCTAACTTCAATATTTCTAGTTTCAATATCTGTGGTAAAACAGCTGCCTGAGTATGACTGTTTTACCCACTAGACTAATGAATTAATGCTATAACATGTTAGAATTTGGATGTGAGAAAATTTTGTGTTCCATATATTTAGCCTTTTAGCTTCTTTTTTTTTGTTTTTATCTGGTATTCTTTATTTAAATCTTACTTAAGTAAATCCAGTAATTTACATGACAATGTTTTTGAAAAAGAAATAAGAAAGAAATGATATTTTCTGAGATTCCAGATGCAAATCTTTTTTTTTTTTTTTGCCTCCAGGGTTACTGGGGCTGGGGCTCGGTGCCTGCACCATGAATCCACTGCTCCTGGAGGCTGTTTTTTTCCCCCTTTTGTTGCTCTGTTTTTTTTAATCTTTGCTGTAGTGATTATTGTTTTTATTGATGTCGTTGTTGGACAGAACAGAGAAAAATAGAGAGAGGAGGGGAAGATAGAGGAGGGTAGAGAAAGATAGACACCTGCAGAACTGCTTCACTGCCTGTGAAGTGAACCCCCCAGCAGGTGGGAGCCAGGGGCTCAAACCGAGATCCTTGCGCCAGTCCTTGCGCTTCATACCATGTGCGCTTAAAACATTGCGCTACCACCTGACCCCCCAAATGATTTTTCTAGAAATATCTAGCAAAGTATCTACTTGGTCAGCACTGAATTGCCTATGTCATCAATGTATTATTTCAGTGACAAACACAAATTTGGGGTTGGGAAGACTGTGATTTCTTATTCTGATTTCACACTGATTTTTTAAATTAGCCACTTACCTAGTTACCAGTAATTATCGATTAAAATTCCAGCTAGTGAGAAACTTTTTCAGTTTCTGAATTCAAAGAGATTTCCTAATTATTATTAGCTACTCACCCAGGTACCAACAACTACCTACAATTCTAATTCATTATTAATTAGAACAATACTTAATATTTAGTGGCAAGAATGGCTCAGTTGCTTTGTCTTCAAGGTAATACTGTAGGTAAATCTATTTACCTCTAAGTTAGTAAGTACTGCACTAATTACCAATAATACCAACACTTTAATTTATTATTTTATATTTATTTATTTATTGGATAGAAACAGCCAGAAATCAAGAGGGGAGAGGGTTATAGGGAAAGAGACACAGGCAGCCCTGCTTCACCACTCATAAAGCTTTCCCCCTGCAGGTGGGGATTGGGGCTTTGAACCTGGGTCCTTGTGCACTGTAACATATCTGCTCAACCAGGTGTGCCACCACCAGGCCCCACACTTTAATTTTTTAAAAATATTTATTTATTTATTTATTTATTTATTTATTTATTTATTCCCTTTTGTTGCCCTTGTTGTTTTCTTGATGTCATCATTGTTGGAAAGGACAGAGAGAAATGGAGAGAGGAGGGGAAGACAGAGATGGGGAGAGAAAGAGACACTTGCAGACTTGCTTCACTGCTTGTGAAGTGACTCCCCTGCAGGTGGGGAGCCGGACGCTCAAAAGGGATCCTTACACTGGACCTTGCGCTTTTTAACCCACTGCGCTACCACCCAGCTCCCCATACTTTAATTTTTTTTTAATAATTTTTTTTTATTATTATTTATTTATTCCCTTTTGTTGCCCTTGTTGTTTTTTATTGTTGTAGTTATTATTGTTGTTGTCATCGTTGTTGGATAGGACAGAGAGAAACGGAGAGAGGAGGGGAAGACAGAGAGGGGGAGAGAAAGATAGACACCTGCAGACCTGCTTCACCGCCTGTGAAGCGACTCCCCTGCAGGTGGGGAGCCGGGGTTGGAACCGGGATCCTTATGCCGGTCCTTGTGCTTTGCGCCACCTGCGCTTAACCCGCTGCGCTACAGCCCGACTCCCCATACTTTAATTTTTTAAGTTAGGTCTGAATGACATATACCATTAGTTTCAGGTACACAGTTAAATAAATGACTTTGTCAATATTGTGAAATGATCAAGACAGAAAGTCTCATTAATCTCTGTCACCACACATAGTCACATATTTTTCTGAGGAGAACTTCCAAGATCTACACTTTCAGGGACTTTCAAATGTTTACCACAGTACTATTAACTATAGTCACATACTGCACTTCATGTCTACATGAGACTAATGTTATAACTGTGTGTCTGACTTTTGTAAGTCTTGAGGGCACTACTCTGCACTGTCTTAACATTTTTTTGAGCTTGATAACTGCTAGCTATTGTGCTCAGTGCTGCACACCTAATGTATAACCTTGCCATGAGGTTTATTTTCATGCCACTTTTAATTTGACACCTTACCAGCAATTTACTACATGCCCAGCAGTGCTATGGGAATACCAAAGAGGGCAGATGGCCTCTCATTCTGAGTGGATGATCTGACTTTTCACAGCAAAAATGAGTGTTTCCAGCTAACTAAACCAGTATTTTCAGTTAGCTGGAGACGGTAGAGAAATAGTCTCTTCACCCTGGTTGCCCCTGAGATAAAGTGGATGCTCGGTTAGTATTGTTTGTTTTATCTTATTAATAAATGTGTTTTTGCCACCAAGATTATTGCTTGGGCTTGCTGCCTGCATAATAACTGCATCATTCACAGTAACTACACTTTCTTTCTTTCTTTCTTTCCTTCCTTCCTTCTTTCTTTCTTTCTTTCTTTCTTTCTTTCTTTCTTTCTTTCTCCCTTCTTTCTTGCTCTCTCTCTCTTTCTTTCTTTCCTTCTCTTGCTACCAGGGTTATTCCTGGGGTTGGGTACCTACACTGTGAATCCACAGCTCCTCCCACAGGCCATTTTTTTTTCACTTTTTTCTTTCTATTTCTATTTGTCAGGATAGAGATAAATTGAATGGGGAGGGGAGATAGAAAGAGAGAAAGAGTAACACTTGCAGACCTGCTTCACTGCTTATGAAGTGTTTCCCCTGCAGATGGGGAGTAGGGACTCGAACCCAGGTCCTTGTACATGATGATATATGCACTTGACCAGGTGCACCACTGCCTGGCCGCATCTATCTTTTTCTTTTTTTATATATTTATTTATTTTCCCTTTTGTTGCCCTTGTTTTTTTTTTTTTTTAATATTTATTTTCTTTATTTATTCCCTTTTGTTGCCCTTGTTGTTTTATTGTTGTAGTTATTATTGTTGTTGTCATTGTTGGATAGGACAGAGAGAAATGGAGAGAGGAGGGGAAGGCAGAGAGGAGGAGAGAAAGATAGACACCTGCAGACCTGCTTCACCGCCTGTGAAGCCACTCCCCTGCAGGTGGGGAGCCGGGGTTGGCCCTTGTTGTTTTTTATTGTTGTAGTTATTATTGTTGCTATTGATGTCGTAATTCTTAGATAAGACAGAGAGAAATAAAGAGAGGAGGGGAAGACAGAGAGGGGGAGAGAAAGACAGACACCTGCAGACCTGCTTCACTGCCTGTGAAGCTACTCCCCTGCAGGTGGGGAGCCGGGGGCTTGAACTGGGATTCTTACACCGGTCGTTGTGCTTTGCGCCATGTGGGCTTAACCTGCTGTGCTACTGCCTGACTCCCTTTCTTTCTTTTTCTAATAGAGACAGAGAGAATAGGGATGAGAGGATGGGGAGGAGAAAGAGACAGAGAGAGAGAGAGAGAGAGAGAGGAGGAGAAGGGGACCTATAGCACTGCTATACTGCTCATGAAGCTTCCTCTGCTACAGTTGGGGACCACGGGCTTGAACCTGTCATCAAGAAGGATAAATTGTGTGCTCTATTATGGATTGTATCTTCTTAAATAAATAAAAACCTCAATGAAACTATAAGCTTTCTGGGTAGAGAAAGTTAAGAGGTGGCTGGGCAGCAGCGCAAGAGTACCAAGCGCAAGGTTGGAACGTCAGCTCCCCACCTGCAGGAGGAAAACTTCACGAATGGTGAAGCAGGTCTGAAGGTGTTTCTGTCTCTTTTCCTTTCTCTCTCCCTTCCTCCCTCAATTTCTCTCTGTCCTATCCAATACAATGGGAAAAAATGGCCACCAGGAGCAGTGGATTCATAGTGCCGGCACAAAGCCCCAGCGATAGATAACTCTGGAGGCAAAAAAAAAAAAAAAAAATGTTGAGACCTTAAATCAATATAACTTACTTCTCCAGTATTTATTTATTTATTTTATAAGTTTGGTATTATACTGGAAGTTTATGCCTTGAAGCATATACTGAATAGAAATGATCACAAAACACACATGAGTGACCAGCTAATTCCAGTAGGTATAACTTATTATTTAACATGTCCTAAATATCTAAGTGCATTAGTTGGGATAGCAGCTGGTGACAGATGATAAAGAACCAGCTTGTATGTAATGCAGCACATGGCAATTTTCCTGAGTGCCACATCCACTCCTGATGGAGTCACTATCTCCATGGTAACAGGGACCATGGGATGGGCCTCGGGGCAAAGGTCCTTGGCTAACCTTAAAGGAGGCTTTCAGAAGCTCCCAGACTTTGACTGCTGCTGGAGAAACTGATTAAGGGGCAGGTGTCTGGATTGCTAGCTTTTATTGTATATTTTTTTCTAATTGTGTTTTTTTCTGTCCTATGGACAATCATTGGAGAGCAAATGGTCTTCTCTTTGGTTGAAAGGAGAACATGAGCTTTGATTTTTTTTTTCAATCTGACTTGAACACGCAGGCACCAGGCCTTCCTGCCTTTTCAACCATTGTTGGCAAAGGCCTCCTTGCTGTTTCCCAGTCAAAAAGGCCAAACTCAAAGGCTCTAAAATTCTCCAAATCAAATGTCTATTTATCCCCCCCTGTCAGCTACAAACGTTTATGGCAGCCTTCCTGAGCTGTGATTGCCAGCAGAGTTCTGCTTTTTTCCCCTTTATCACACAGGGTTAAGGTGTCACAAGTAGAACCTTAACTGGAGTTCGCATATTGCACCAAGGTAAAAGACTCTGGGGTGGGTTTACGGGGAGAATACAGATCCAAGAAGGATGACAAGAGGACCTAGTGGGGGTTGTATTATTATATGAAAAACTGGGAAATGTTATGCATGTACAAACTATTGTATTTACTGTCGAATGTAAAACATTAATTCCCCAATAAAGAAATAAAAAATAACAACAACAGTAATAACTACAACAATAAAACAGCAAGGGCAACAAAAGGGAATAAATAAATAAATATTTAAAGAAAAAAAAAAGACTGTCTAAGGTGGGGCTATGCATTCAGACAGTTAAGCAATCAGGGCTGCTTTTTTTTTTCTTAAAATAGAAATCCAAACTCACAACCTAATTGAGAGATGTTCTTTCAAATAGCCCTCTTGAAAGAATCTGTAACAATCCAACAGGCCATCACATCATGAAGCACACTCAGAAGAGCACTACAGGGATCCTTTGTACCACCAGGTACAAAACATCCAGTTTACTCCAGAGCCCTGGGTCTCTGTGTCCCTCTCCCATTGCTGCAGGTGGAAGGACAGTGGAAGCAAAGACAGGGCTTCCCAGTATGAAGCTGTCATGTTTTGGAGACCACTGAGAAGGTAACCTGCAGCAAAAGCTCTCCTGTAGCCAGGTGATGAGGAAAGAGAGCTGGATCCTCCAGTGCGTTTAAGAGAAGTGAATCCTCAAACAGTCAAGCATTGATGCTTATCTGATATGGTGGCCGTGCACTGGGGAAAGTAGACTGAATTCAGCTGTTCCCATCTCATTCCAATACATGCTTGAGGATAATTGTGCATCCACATGGTAAAAGAAAATGAGACTTGGGGTTGGGTAGTAACACAGCTGGTTAAGTGCATGTGTTATCGAGAGCAAGGACCCAGGTTCAAGCCTCTGGTCTTGACTGTTTTGACTATGGTGAGTCAAAAGATAAGTCTTATAAGCCGCGAAGTTACTTCTGAGAGAACAAAACAAAGAGTTATAGCTAATCAGATAAAGAATGGAAGAGAAATAAAGAGTTGGTCAAAAACAATACCAAGACCCTCTCTCCTTCTCCTTCATCTCTCACTTCCCTTTCAACTTCTCTGCCTCCATCCAATAAATAATAAGTAAAGTATTTTTAAAAAGAGAAAGGTTCAAAAAATCCCCAGGAAATGTACTATAGGAAAGATGATCAGGGAAATTGCAGGATAGTGATGTGTACACTCTACCAAAAGCTCCCCAACCCAGCTCCCCAGTACTTTCATGTCTAACAGGCTAAAAATGTAAACAACGTAAATGTTTTATCAACAAGTGAACACACCAACAAAATACAGAGTTGCCACACACACACACACACACACGTGCGTGCACATGCGTGCTCTTAGCAAGAAAGAATAAACAAGCCATGGACACACACACACCTGGGTGAATCGAGATATTTGTTTACACAGAAAAATAAGTCATATTTTTTAAAAAGGTAAATACTGTATGCTTCCATTTATAAAAATTTGTAGAAAGTAAGTTTAAAAAAAAAGTAAAAGCAACTGAAAGAAGACCAATGGTTGTCCAGTGGCTCAGAAAGGGGTGAGAAATAGGACTTCCAAAATTTTAGAGGTAACCGGTAAGTTCACTAGCCTGATTCATGTAATGTAACCATGATTTCCCTAATGTGTATACCTTTATGTCAAGCTTCATGCAATTGTCCACTCTAAGTATATGAAATTCTTATAAGTCAATTACACCTCAATAAAGCAATATAAGAAATGAAAGGGCACTCAGAGTTGCAAGTGTGGCATGCTGATTTCCTTTAATTCTGCTTTTTTTTTTTTTTGCACTATCCTTACCAACGAGGTGAAAAGACACCATGAACTGCCTGTCGACACTGTCATGTGAATTCAACAGAGCATGTTTCACCTTAACTAGAGATCACAGCTCCTCAGCCGCCTTTAGTTCATTCTCCAGCAACATCAACCTGCCCAGAGCAAGGTACTTAACTTCTGCAAGCCTCAATTGCTCTAGCAGGGCATTCATGCCAAGAATTTTTTCCATCAAGACTTTAGTGCCTGTGAATTCTAATTCATTACCTTGACACCTGTTTATGTATGTGTCCAGTGTAAATTAGCAGCTGGCAAATCACCCCCAATGCCAGTGGATGGCCAGCTCTCTATGACAACTAATTGGCACTATGTCCTGGGACTCAGTTCCACTTGGGGCTGGCACTCCAGCACTGCACTCAAACATCTCCACAGCCTGCTATACTCTGCCCACTAAACACGTTCATCGTGGAGGCTCAGCTCAGTTCTTGCTCTCAGCCCTGGGACCATCCATAGCACAAAGGGGCCTTCTGCAGACCCAACTAAAATACAGCATTGACTTCGCTGAGCACATAGAATGGGTGTTGGAGAACCCCTTGAATTATTTTCTTTTTTTTTATGTATTGCATATTTTATTTGGTGAGATTAATGGTTTACAGTAAAAACAGTTGTTGATACATGTGTAAAATTTCACAATTTTCTGAAAAATATTCTCACCCTCAGCCAAGGTTCTCATCCTCCACCATAACTTGAAAGTTCCCCTCCCAGAGTCCTTTACTTTGTTGTAATGCACCGGTCCAAGTTCTAATTTGTGTTTCCCCTTTTTGTGTTTATTGCTCAACTTCTGTCTCTTATAGAAAAACTTAAAAACCTAATACTAGGATGTTTTTGCTAGTGTTTATAAAAGTGTCAGGTTTCTTAGGTGAATAAAAACCACAATGGGAAATAGGCCAGAGAGAAAGTTATCCAGTCATGAGGCTAGAGCATGTTTGGGTCTCTGGAAAAGACGAGGCAGGAACAGCAGAAGACAGCAAGAACTTCTGCCAGATGCTAGATTAATTAATATCCTATATCCATCAGCTGGGGCCCTAATCGAGGAGACCTGAGATTCCCAAACAGACTTGATGGGCCTAGACCTCGAATAAATCCCTCTCTACATTGTTACCGGTCATTTCTATCAGAAACTACAAAATAGACCCCTTTGTGGGTCCCCATAGAATCTTGCCCTCAATGTGGATCAACAATGGTAGAGAATGTTCCCCATCCTCCAAAGGGAGGATGGACAACATACTCTATGCTACACCTGAGGAAGATGGGTTGATATTGGGGCAGCCTGGAATATTCCTACTCATGACCACAGAATGAGAGCTCAAATCTACAGGGATACAGAGGTTACATAGGCTCTTAAGCTGAATATGGGCCCCAGATTACATCAAATCGATGGGGTTTACAGTCAACAATATTTATATCCCTTTCCCATATTAGGGAGCTATTCTCTTCCCTGATCCAGCTCTCTGGTCCTTTTCACAGCCATGACATCATCTCCCCAGACAATAACTTGGATCCACTGGCATATCAGATTTCAGGCACAGGGGAAAAAAGAAAAGGGGGAAAAAACTGGTATAGCCATAGGCCCTTTGGGATTTAACTAAAATATACCTACTAGCTATCTACAAAATGAAGGACCCCCCAACTCTTCATCTGCACTGTTCCAGCCCTTAGGTCCATAATTGGTCAATAATTTGTTTGGCTTTGTATGTTAACTCTCGTCGACCACCAGGTTCCAGATGCTACCATGATGCCAACCAGACTTCCCTGGACACAGACAACCCCACCAAGGTGTCCTGGAGCTCAGCTTCCCCAGAGCCCTTCCCCACTAGGGAAAGAGAAACAGGCTGGGAGTATGGATAGACCTGTCAACGCCCATGTTCAGTGGGGAAGCAATTACAGAAGCCAGACTTTCAACCTTCTGCATCCCACAATGACCTTGGGTCCATACTCCCAGAGGTTAAAGAATAGGTAAGCTATCAGGGGAGGGGAGAGGATACAGAGTTCTGGTGGTGGGAATTGTGCGAACCTGTACCCCTCTTATCCTATGGTTTTGTTAATTTTTCCTTTTTATAAATAAAAAATTAAAAGAATATCTTATATCCACAATCCCTCTCGAGTTTACATCCTAAGCTATACGTCCTATGCTCATGATATCATCATTATGCTAATTATGTACATGGCCTATAATTCTTTTTGCTTACAGTCAAAACAAAATATTCCCAACAGTCCATGAATGAGATAATCATTTATTTATCCTTCTCTTTCTAGCCTGTCTCACTTCACATGATTTCTTCAAACTCCATCTAAGATGAGGTGAAGAAGGTGAATTTATCATTTTTAATATCTGAGTAGTATTCCATTGTATATATATATATATATATATATATATATATATATATACCACAACTTTCTCAGCCACTCACCTGTTGTTGGGCACCTGGGTTGCTTCCAAGTTTGGGATATTACAAATTGTGCTGCTATGAACATAGGTATACAGCTATTTCTGAATGAGTGTATTTGATTCCTTAGGATATATCCCCAGGACAGGAATTGCAGGGTCATAGGGTAGGTCCATTTCTAGCCTTCCGAGAGTTCTCCAGACTGTTCTCCACAGAGGTTGGACCAATTTATATTCTCTTCAGAAGTACAGGGGAGTTCCTTTAATCCTGCCACCTTTCCAGCATTTGTTGCTACTGTCCCTTCTGATGTATGACATTCTCACAAGGGCGAGGTGGTATCTCAGTTTTGTTTTAATTTTTCTTTGACAATCAATGACTTGGAACGTTTTTTTCATATGTCTGCTGTCTTCTGGGATCTCTTCTTTGGTGAATATTCTGTTCACTTCCTTCCCCTATTTTTAGATGGTATAATTTTTTTTGTTGCTGAGTTTGGTAATATCTTTATATATTTTGGTTATTAGCCTTTGTCTGATGTATGGTATGTAAAGACCTTCTCCCATTCTGTAAGCAGTCTCTCTGTTTGAGTGTTGGTTTCTTTTGTTGTGCAGAAGCTTTTCAATTTGATATAGTCCCTTGATTTTTAAAAAAATATTTATTTATTCCCTTTTGTTGTCCTTGTTGTTTTATTGTTGCAGTTATTATTGATGTCGTTGTTGTTGGATAGGGCAGAGAGAAATGGAGAGAGGAGGGGAAGACAGTGGGGGAGAGAAAGATAGACACCTGCAGACCTGCTTCACCACCTGTGAAGCAACTCTCCTGAAGGTGGGGAGCTGAGGCTTGAACTGGGACCTTTATGCAGGTCTCTGAGCTTCGCGCCACATGCGCTTAACCCACTGAGCTACCGCCAGACTCCCATTCCCTGATTTCTTGATAGACACTTGAATCATATATATTGCTTGTTATTTCAATGCTGAACTATTTTTATTAATTACTGACAGCTAAGGAATTATATCAGACATATCTGAAATTCTTTGCTGTCTCTATAGTTCTGCCTCAAATCTCCATGATGTTTGTGCTTAACTAGATGTGCCATCACCTGCTTCCCTCCCCACTTTACTTCTTAAATCACACATACTAGTAAATTCATCCAATGTTTTCCTTCCTTCTTTTGAATTTTTTTCAGTTGGCAAGGTCCCCTCCAGTTAACAGATGACCTCATCAATACCTCCCGGAACCTCCCCTCCCCAGAGCCCTATTCCACTAGGGAAAGTCAGAAACAGGCTGAGGCTATGAATCTACCTGCCAACACTCATGTCCATCGGAGAAGCAATTACAGAATTTAAAACTCCCACCTTCTGAACTCCTAGAAGACTTTTGGTCTATATTCCCAGCGGGCTAAATGATAGTGTAAGTAAATGAGAGGGCTCTGTACCCTCATTCCACTGGGTCTGGAAGTGTTGAGCACCAGGAATCTTGTCTTTATACCATCACTGAAAGAGAAGCAAGTCTGGAAAACATCAGAGGAAGTTGGTCACTGTTTCTCTTCTCTGAGAGAGAAGTAGAAAAAAGGAAAGACACCCAGAAGTAGTAATAGGTGTAAGGGTGACTTAGGAAGTGAAGGTAGGACCATTGAGAAAATGGGAAAAAATATACACAGACATAGATAGATAGATAGGCAGACAGAGAGAGAGAGAGGAGGACAGACAGACAGACAGACAGATAAGACAGACACAGAATCAGCTCATATCAGTGACCTAGGAAGAACTACTGCAGTTTCCAATAGAGTGAATGTGAACACAGAACTCTGATGGTGGGAACCATATGGAATTATACCCCTATTATCTTACAGTTTGAAAAGTCAATATTAAGTCACTAATAAAAAAAAAGTAAAAAAAAAAAAAAAGAGAGATAGATCCCTTCCAGTTCCATCTATATTGTAGCAATAGGCAAGGTTTCCTTTTGTTCTGAGAGCTAGGTAGGATCTATATTGTAGCAACAGGCAAGGTTTCCTTTTGTTCTGAGAGCTAGGTAGTATCTATATTGTAGCAATAGGCAAGGCTTCCTTTTGTTCTGAGAGCTAGGTAGTATCTATATTGTAGCAATAGGCAAGGCTTCCTTTTGTTCTGAGAGCTAGGTAGTATTTCACAGTGCACACATGCCACAGCTTCCTTACCCCCTCCTCTGTCTTTGAACACTCTGGCTGTTTGAGAATCTTGGCTACTGCAAATAGCATGAGTGTGTATATATCTTCTCAGAACAGTGTTTTTATGTTCTCTGGATAGTTACCTAGGAGAGGAATTTCTGGGTCACAGGCAGATCTATTTTTAATTTTTGAGAAATCTCTGAACTATTTTCCACAGAGGCTGAATCAGTTTACATCCCCACCAACAGAGTATTAAGGTCCCCTTTTCTCCACACCCTCAACAGCATGTGCTGTTTCCGGTCTTTTTAACATGAACCATTTTGTACACAGGTGTGAAGATACTTCAGTCATCTAGACTTGTATTTTTTAAATCAGGAGTGAGGATGACTATTTTTTAAATTATCTTTATTTGGTGAATAGAGACAGCCAGAAATCAAGAGGGAAGGGGTGACAGAGGGAGAGAGACAGAGAGACACCTGTAACACTGCTTCACCACTCTCAAAGCTTTCCCCCTGCAGGTGGGGGCTAGGGGCTTGAACCTGGGTTCTTGTGAATACATGTGCGCTCAACCAGGTGCACCACTGCTAAGACCCAGGATGACCATTTTCTATTGTGTATATAGACCACAACTTGCTCAGCCACTCATCTGTTGTTGAACACCTGGGTTGCTTCCAGGTTTTGGATATTACAAATTGTACTGCTATGAACATAGGTATACATAAATATTTTTGGGTAGTGTGTTTGGTTCCTTTGGATATATCCCTAGGAGAGGAATTACAGGATCATAGGTCCATTTCTAGCCTTGCGAAAGTTCTCCAGACTGCTCTCCACAGGGTTGGACTAATTTACATTCCCACCAGCAGTACAAGAGTACAGTTCCTTTGTTCCTACAACCTCTCCAGCATTTGTTGTTGCTACCTTTTCTGATGTATGACATTCTCACAGGAGTGAAGTGGTATCTCATTGTTGTCTTTATTTGCACTTCTCTGAAAATCAGTGGCTTGGAACATTTTTTCATGTTTGTTGGCCTTTTAGATCTCTTTTATGGTGAATATTCTGTTCACATCCTCTTCCCATTTTTTAGGATGGGGTCATTTGTTTTCTTGTTGTTGAGTTGGCAAGCTCTTTATATATTTTGGTTATTAGCCTTTGTCTGATGTATGGTATGTAAAAATCTTCTCCCATTCTGTGAGGGGACTCTTGGTTTGGGTAGTGCTTTCTTTAGCTGTGCAGAAGCTTTTTAATTTGATGTAGTCCCATTGGTTTATTTTTATGTTTGTCTTCTTTGTAATTGGATTCGTTTCATTGAAGATGTCTTTAAAATTTATACAGAAAAGAGTTCTTGGTGGCTGTTTTTCATTTTTATTGGGTAGGACAGAGAAATTGAGAGAGGAGGGGAAGATAGAGAGAAAGAGAGACAGGAAGACACCTGCAGACCTGCTTTACCACTTGTGAAGTGACCCCTCTGCATGGGGAGGTTGGGGCTCGAACTGGGATCCTTGTGCAGATCCTTGCACTTCCTATTTGTGCTTAACCTGATGCACCACTACCTGGCCCCCTCCCTTTCTTCTTCTTCCTCTTCCTCCTCCTATTCCTTGTCTTCTTAGATTTTTTTTTTCTTTTTTTACTTTACATGTGGTAGAGTTTCATCTGAGAGAGGAGACAGAAGCTAGAATACCACTCCAGTACATGCAGCCCTGGAAATCAAACCAGGAACCCAAAGTATGCAAAGTTCTGTGCTCTAACAGCTGAGCTATTTCTCGGCCCCCTTCCTATTCACAGAAAAGCTGTACCTCTGGCCACAGTCAAATGAGAGAGGTCAGAGCACACTTGGCTGAGTCAGACCAGCAGGTTGGCCAATCACTTTACGCATGAGGAATCAAAGGCAGGCAGAAGAGGTCTCAGATTCTTTATGGGACAACCATGTCCACTTGCAGGTCAGGAATCATGCTTGGTCGGGGAGAAAAGAGACTTAGTCAAGGCCACATCATAGCCTTTTCTCTGCTTGCTAGTACCCTTCACAAAACAGCTCCCTTGCACTTACACTGATCCTTTGGGAGACGCTGCAAATATTTGTCTGTTTCAAGGCATTAGAGTAGGACAGAAACAGTCCAGTCTATACCCAGAGGGTGATCAGAGCATAAACTGCTGCTCCTGATCCCCCCTAATCCTTCACAGTCTCTCCAAAGAAAACTCAGTGAGATGCCACGCAAAGGCTATGGTTAATTTTATGCTTTTGCCACCAGCATTATCACTAGGGCACGGTGTCTGCACAGCTTCACTATTCCTGGTGGCCTGGTGGGGTTCTTCAGGAGGAGATCTGAACTCCTGTGCTCAGTGAAGCAGACTGCCCTTCCCGCTGTGAGCAAGCCACAACCAATTCATGGAGGACCCCAACAGATCAAAAGACAGAGGAGAGAGGGCTCCACCCAGAGGAGGAGCTGGGACATGTCATCTCAGCTGCTTCCTAGATCTTGAACTGGAATGTTCATGCCACTGACTCTCCTGCCTCCCTCCCATAATTTAATCTCAGACTGAATTACACCTCCGCTCTCCTGGGTCTTTAGCTCACAGACTGTGGGACTTTTCTGCCTGCAGAACCATGTACAAATATATGCACCTTTCCTCATTTCTAGCTATATGTATCTAGATTTACTATGGATAGTAGTTCATATATTCCTAGGTGTACAGAGAAACCTATATAGTCCTTCCTAGTGTTCTGCTTCTTTGGAGAACCATAATGCATTATGCAACTAGCTCTTAGGGTGTGTCCCCCCCCACACACACACACACACCCAGTGCTTTCAGACCTTAGCAAGGTCTTTTCCCAGAACAGCTTCAGGGCTGAGAGCTGCTGGTATGAAAATAGGCAGAGGACAGAGAGCACACAGTCAGTAAACGTTTCCACCCTCACTCAGGGATCTCTGCCAATGACAACTGTCCATGTTTCAGCCAACCAAGGAAGTAAAAAGTATGATTCTCCAGGCAATTCCACCCCTCCCCCCTTGCAGGTCACTGTGTCTGCTTCTATGAACACACACACACACACACACACACACACACTCACTCAGGTCAGGCATGTGGGAGTGCTGTGGGAAAGCCTTCTTCGCATTTTAAACTTTACAAGCCACAGATATTTGTCAAATGTTTAAATCTTATGTTGCAACACTTCTGGAGGCCCTCTGGAGGGCAGGGTGTGGCGTGCAGAATTCTAAAAAGCAGACAATACCTGAAAAGATGCCAAACTTCTCTGGGGATGGGAGAAAATTCTGGAGACTAGCAGCTTCATGCCTGGAGGGAACCCAGGGGTGTGGTGCCAAAGACTGGGGTCTCCTAAAAGTGTGTCCTCTGGGCGTGGAGAAGCGGGACTGAAAGAGTTTCATAGAGTGAGAGAGATATAAATGGGGAGCCAGAATCACAGAACAGAACAGTCCAGATGGGGGGAACAGTACTGTTTGGCTAGGAGGCCAGTGGATAGCAGTTCTCGGTTCAGAATGATGGATGGCTTAGTAGCTGCCAGGCCACTGAATGCTAGGACACTGGGTGTGCAGAGACTCCCCCAGGAAGCAAGGCACCTCAGATTCCTAACTGGAGCCACAGAGCAGCAATGCTAACAAAACACTCGCCCAAACCACACCTCCCTGTGGCTGAATTAAGCAGTGCTCCATTTCACCCTGAGGTTTGCAAAAGCACCTCTTTTGGAGAAGGTGATCCACATTCACATCTGGGTTTATTTCTAATTTTTAAAAAATTTAAGAGTTGATTATTTCAATCATATGAGCAGCCCAGGAGGTGGTGCCGTGGATAAAGCACTGAACTCAAGCATGAAGTCCTGAGTTTGATCCCCAGCAGTGCATGTGCCAGAGTGATGCTCTGGTTGTCTCTCTCTCCCCACCCCCCTCCAATAAATCAGTGAATAAAGTAATCTTTAAAAAGCTAACATAGGGGGAGTTGGGCGGTAGCGCAGCAGGTTAAGCACAGGTGACACAAAACACAAGGACTGGCGTAAGGATCCCAGTTCAAGCCCCTGGCTCCCCACCTGCAGGGGAGTCACTTCACAAGCGGTGAAGCAGGTCTGCAGGTATCTATCTTTCTCTGTCTTCTCCTCCTCTCTCCATTTCTCTCTGTCCTATCCAAAAACAACGACAGCAATAACAACAACAAAAAACAAGGGCAACAAAAGAAAATAAATAAATAAATATTTTTAAAAAAGCTAACATAAGGGGCCAGGTGTTGGCCAGTTGGTTAAGCACACATATCACCATGAGCAATGACTAAGGTTCAAGCCCCCACTCCTCTGCCTACAGGGGGAACACTTCACAAGCAGTGAAGCAGGTCTGCAGGTATATATCTTTCTCTCTCCCGCTCTGTCTCCCTTCTCCTCTCAATTTCTCTCTGTCCTGTCAAATAAAATAGAAAGTAACAAAGAAATAAAGAAAGAAAGAAAGAAGAAAGGGAGGGAGAATGAAAGAAAGAAAAAAGACCACTAGGAGCGGTTGATTCATAGTGCTTGCACTGAGCCCCAGAAATAACTTTGGTGGCAGGAATAAAATAAGTAAGCTATCATAAATAAACAAATAAGTCGCATGATGAAGAGCTTCATGAGAGAGAAGCAAAGCACCATTATAGCCCCTGTGGTGCCAGGGATGGAACTTGGAGCCTTAGCCTTGCAAGTCCTGCATTGCCCCAGCTGAGCTAGGGCCCTGGCTTTCATTAGAGAATTAGGGAGAGATCAGCATCTGTGAGGAGGACATGGAGAATGAGGAAGCTGATGCCCCATGCTCCTCCCAAAGAAAGAGGAAACAGTGACAGGAAAGCTTTTGCATCCACATCTAAATCCTGCACTGCAGGTCTTCTCAAAGTCCAAAGGACTTCTCAAACATAAATCCCTGGGGAGGGTGGTTGTCATGGCCTGGGGTGTTCTGAGACCCTTTATTTCGCAGACCCCACATGCTGCTGCTCCATCCACCTGAAATCAACCACAAATAATATTTTGACCTCAGCTGCACAGTACAGTGTGGTTTCCAGGACTGATACGTCCACTTCCTGGAAGCCTCACCCACCCTTCCCTTGTCCTCCTTGACACCCAAGGTCATTGCCAAGGACATTAGGACAATACAAAGTGCACATGTTCTGCCCTCAAGTTCTGCCTAGAGCTCCCATTCCAGCCTGCCAGTCCTGCAGTCTGCCTGGGGGAGGAGGCAGAAAGGACCCAGAACACAAAGGGTCTTTTCCCATGACAAGCCTGACCCATATACAGCTTCTCCACCTTGATGTGAAGCCTCTCTGGGGAGCCCTGGCAGCCACACAGACACAAAATGAAGCTGGCCTGGGGCTGTGGGGACCTGCATCAATACAGACTCCTGGGATGTAGGTAGAAATCTACCAGCATATCGATCACCAGACACCAGGCTTTAACTTTCTGTACGATTTCTGTCAACCTATGACCACAGATTCCCTTGTGAAAATGAAAACTTCCCTCAGTGGTCCTGTCCTGATGTTACGTAGCTGTTGTTCACCAACCCAGAAGTGTGTTCTGTGCTACTTGCTCGCTTAAGGCAAAGGAAGCTTGGAATAGAGTTGCCACCACTGGGTATGTCACAGCCAGGCCCAAGAAATTCCGTGTGCCATGGGGACTCACTTTAGGGCTGCCCTCCCTTCTGGCTCAGCATAAGGGGGAGTCAAGGGAGCAGCCTCTTCCAGGGGGCTGGGTGATAGAGAACATCTGTTATATTCACCACCACCCCCATTACCCAGTCTCCTCAGCCCCTTCCCCACTGATAACCACGCACCTGTTTTTTGTTGCTCAGACTTGGTTTACTTTTGCTCTTTTGCTTAGGTTCCTTATGTTTCACATAAAGGAACATGACAGCCCACCCCCTTTAGGGGTCTGGCTGAGATATGGAGTGCATGAACAGACACACATAAACACACACACGTATGCATGTGCCTGAGCATGGGCGTCACCACTTGGCCCAAGTTATTTTTCAAAATAATCAGTATTATTCTGCAGAGCCAGGGCCTCACACATATGTGGCAGCACCAACTCCTGGGCCAACTTCTCATTCTGTCTGGTTGATGTCTTTCAGAAAAAAGAAAAAAAGAGAGATGGACATCAGGACACAGACACACCCAGAGGGATGATCCCATAAAGACACAAGGAGACAGCGGCTGCCCCTCCACAAGCCAAGTAGGGAGAGAAGCCTCAGGAGAAACCGCCCTGCCCTCAGACTACCAACCTCTGAACCTGGAGACAATAAGTCCTTGTGGCTGAAGCCGCCCAGCCAGTGGCACTTCAGCCAACCTGGCCATTGAACAGAGGCACATGGAAAACTGGACATGGGTGGAGGTTGAGAATCACCACAAGTCAAGCCGTGAGCCACCCGTGCTGTAGGAGTCCTGCCAGGAAAAACCCTCCTAGAGCTGAAATCCAGCCTGTTGACACAATCACACTCACAGATGAAACCTTTAATAAGCAGGAGCCTCCACACAGTGCTAGGCCCTGAGACCCAAGAGCTGGCGTTTGAAAGCAAGTTAGTGGGGTCTGGAAAGTGGTGCAGTGGATAAGGCATTGGATTCTGAAGGATGAGATCCCAAGTTCAATCCCCCGCAGCAGCACATGTACCAGAATGGTGCTCAGGTGTCCTCTCTCTCTCTCTCTCTCTCTCTCTCTCTCTCTCTGTCTCTGTCTCTCTCTCTCTCCATATCTCTCTATAATAAAGAGAAAAATAAAGACAGAAACAATGAAGGGGGGAGGATGGGATGGGACACAGTCTTTTGGTGCTGGGAATGGTGTTTATGTACACTCCTATTAACCTGCAGGCATATAAATCACTATAATTAATATGAGAGGGGAAAAATTGATTGAGTGCTTCAAACTTTTTAATGCATAGACAATAGGCTGAGTCTTTGAAATGCTGACTCTCCTAAAAGCTTAGGCCAGGGAGAACAGAAGCAACCGGTGGCCTTACTCTCTACGACACTGCTATATACAAATAATGTCAAAGGACATAAATTACGGTGATGTTGTGTATGATACAGCAAATCCTAAGAATAGGATTTTCAAAGTTAACCCAATTGCCAAATAATTTGATTATAGCAATAACTATCTATTGCCTACTTAAACCCTAAGACAGCAGGAACATCCCGCTTCCTCTATAGAGCCTATATTTCCCCCAGTCCTGGAACCTCTAGGGTGAGGTTCACTTTCCCATATGCCTCTCTCAATTCATACCAAATGCATCTCCTGATCCCAACCTGAGTACCACCTTGGCATGCTTCCCTTCAGACTCTGTCCAGAGACGTCAGGAGTGGAATGTTAACTCTTCAGCCTCATTATTCATATGAGACCTTTCCTTTCATAGGATTCTCTAATTCCATTTCAGGTGGTCCACTTCCTAACGAAATACCAAAACCTAGCTATAGACCAGGGTCCCTGAAATAGAGCATATGTACACATGTATCCATAAATTAGGGCAAAATATATACCTGAAAGCAAAAGTGCACAATAGTCTGCAGTGAATCAGTATATGCAGCAAGCAAGTAGAAAGATCTAAAAAGACATCATAAAGTTGATAATGAAATAGTGTCTACTTAGACTTAGAGACCCTCCTCACCTACTTCCTATTAAACTTCCCTTAGTCACTCCAAAGCTAACTTATCAAAGCAAGGACTGCAAGAGCTGAATAAGGGCATGAGACTGGCATACTTTAATGGTGACTCTTTAGTCACTGTCAGGCCACCCCATCAGCTGGGACCCTAGTCGAGGAGTCTTGAGATTCCCAAACAGACATGATGGGCCTAGACCTCAAATCAATCCTTCTCTCCATTGTTACTGGTCATCTCTATCAGGAACAACACAATAGACCCCTTTGTGAGCCCCCATAGGACCTTGCCCTCAACTTGGATCAACAATGGTAGAGAATGTTCCATCCTCTGAAGGGAGGATGAACAACATACTCTATGCTACACCTGAGGAAGATGGGTAATATTGGGGCAGCTTGGAATGTTCCTACTCATGACCATAGAATGTGAGCTCAGATCTACAGTGATGCAGAGGTCATATAGGCTCCTAAGCTGAATATGGGCCCCAGACCACATCAAATCGATGGGGTTTATAGTCAACAATATTTATACCCCTTTCCCATATTAGGGAGCTATTCTCTTCCCTGATCCAACTTTGTGGTCCTTTTTACAGCCATGACATCATCTCCCCAGACAATAACTTGGATCCACCTGCATATCAGATCTCAGGTTCAGGAAAAAAAACAACAACACAAAAACTAGTATAGTCCTGTGCCCATTAGAATATAACTAAAATAGGCCTACTAACTATCTATAAAATGGAGACCCCAAATCTTCATCTGCAATATTCTAGCATTAGGTTCATGATTAGCCAAAAATTTGTTTGGCTTTATATGTTAACTCTTTTTTCAGCCACCAGGTTTCAGATGCTAACATGATGCCAACTGGACTTCCCTGGGAAGACGACCCCACCAATGTGTCCTGGAGCCCCACTTCCCCAGAGCCCTGACCCACTAGGGAAAGAGAGAGACAGTCTGTGAGTGTGGATTGACCTGCCAATGCCCATATTCAGTGGGGAAGCAATTACAGAAGCCAGACCTTCCACCTTCTGCATCCCATAATGACCCTGGGTCCATACTCCCAAAGGGAGTATGGTTTTTGTCAGTGTTTCCTTTTTATAAGTAAAAAATTAAACAAAATTAAAAAAACAAGAATAAATGGGGGAAAAAGGATAATAAGTAAAGTTAAGAAAGAAAAAAGGGGGGGGAGAAACCAGGTGGTGGTACACTCAACTGAGAACACATACCATCATGTCCAAGGACCCAAGTTGAAGCCCCCGTCCCCGCTGCAGAAGGGAAGCTTCACAAGTAGTGAAGCAGTGCTGCAGATTTGTTTCTCTGTCTACCTCTCCCTCCCTCCCACTCTTCCCTCTTGATCTCTCCATCTCTATCCAATGAGTAAATAAACAAATAAAATATATTTTAAAAAAAGAAAAAAGGAGGGAGGAAGGAAGAAAGGAAGAAAGAAAGAGAAAGAAAAAGAAAGAAAGCAGAAGCCAGACCTTCCACCTTCTGCATCCCACATTGACCTTGGGTCCATACTCCCAGAGGGTTAAAGAATAGGAAAGCTGTCAGGGGAGGGGATGGGATACAGAGTTCTGGTGGTGGGAACTGTGTGGAGTTGTACCCCTCTTATCCTACAGTTTTGTCAGTGTTTCCTTTTATAAATAAAAGAAAAGAAAGAGAAAGAAAGGTAAACAGGCAGGTGAGTTAGCATCTTGAAGCCAGAACCAGACTGTCTTGGGCGTCTTCTTGCTGGGGGTCACTCAGGCCACCACTGCAGGATTGGCGAGACAGATGCCCAGCTGTGATTCAAGGAATGCTCTTCGCTGGCTACAGGTGAGCACAGGTGGAAAACCCGCCCCCAAGATTACCAAGGGTCCTTTCCAAACCTGCCATCTGAGTGACCTGTGGGTGTCACTGTCTGCCCAGGTGTCAGCAGTGCCCTAGTCCAAGTTTGGGGGAGCACTGCTGTGGCAGTCACACTTTAGATTTGCACAAAGACACTGATCTAGGGGTTCATGACTTCATCCAGACCTGGCTGCGGACTAGCCCAGCCCAGGTCACTTCAGTCCTAGCCTGTGACAGAGACAGCCACGGTGTTCCCTGAAAGTGAGCCTATCCTGAACCCACTTACTCCTCTGGCCCACACCACACAGGGCAGTGAGTAGTTCTGTGTTGTCACTGCTTCTCTGCTAAGTGGGGATAATAACAGACCTCCCTCCCTCAGAGTCACTAGGAGAGGAATTAGTGGTTGAAAATGTAGTCAAATGGGTAGTGCTCATTCCTTGCTATACAGGCAGCCCAGGTCGGAGTCTTGAGGCAACACTGGTGGGGCTCTGGCACCAGAGGAAGCTCAGATGTTGTATTGTGTTTCTCTCTCTTTCTCTCTTTTAATTTTTTCCTGTTATTTTTATTTATCTATTAGAGATAAACAGAAATTGAGAGGAAGGGGGAAATGGAAAGGCAGAGAGACACCTTTTTTTTTTCTTTTCAAATTTTTTTAAATATTTATTTTATTTATTTATTCCCTTTTGGTGCCCTTGTTGTTTTATTATTGTTGTTGTCATTGTTGGATAGGACAGAGAGAAATGGAGAGAGGAGGGGAGAAAGATAGACACCTGCAGACCTGCTTCACCGCCTGTGAAGCGACTCCCCTGCAGGTGGGGAGCCGGGGTTCGAACCGGGACCCTTATGCTGGTCCTTGTGCTTTGCGCCACCTGCGCTTAACCCGCTGCCCGACTCCCTGAGAGACACCTTTAAGCACTGCTTCACCACTTGTGAAGTTCACCTCCTGCAGGTGGGAGCCAGGGGCTTGCACTTGGGTCCTTGAACATTGTAACATGTGCACTCAACCAAGTGCACCACCAGCTGGCCCCTCCTTCTCTTTGTATCTAAACAAAGGTGGGGGAAGAAGGAGGAGGAGAAGGAGGAGGAAGAGGAGGAGGGGAAAGAGAAGAAGAAAGAGAAAAAAGAAAAAGGCAGCCTGGAGCAGTGAAATAACACATGTTAAAGGGTAATGCCTTTGTAAAACAAATGGAAAAAAAAAGATGAGTGTTCACTGAGTGTTAACTCTTATTGTCACCCAGGAGTGATCAGTGGGAATGGACCGGGGTGGGATGGGGTCTTGTTATTCTCATAGGAAAGACATTAAGACAGTCCTGGAGCTCCCCTTAACTCCAGCTTCTTCTATGTCCCTGTCAAGGTCACTCATCAACAGGTGATGTGCAGGTAGTTGTCACAGAGACCCCCTGTATTCCAAGGGTGCCTGGTGATGAGGAAAGACCCAGAACATGCTGAACCTTTGCTGGCAACAAAACAAGCCCCCCCCTTCAAATGCTCAGGACAAACAGTCCAAGTTCAGCCATAGAATCTAGCCCTGCACACTTCACACTCCCTGCCCACACTTGGCCCTGAAAAGCAGGCCTCAGGGACACCCCCCTTAAGGGTTTTCATGTGGGCTGATCTCACTGGATCGAGTAGAGACTCTTGCCTCAGAGTCTGTTCTCACAAGTTTCCTGCCCAATGGTCAAGGCGCCAAAATGCTTGAGAAAGGCCGGATAAGCAAACCAACTATTTGAAGTTTTATCCAAGACAAACTCCAATCCAAGACAAAGCCCAGTTCCCTTTGAAGACAGCCTTCTGTGATGAAAGGGCTCACTTTATGAAGCCAGAAACAGGTGCCACGGAGCAAAATTTCAGGTGAGTGAGGACTGTCTCTGCTTTCTCATAGTGCCACACAAAGAAGCCTAAGTGCTGTACCTCTGTGGCCAAGAGTGACTTTTCTTTTAAATGAGGGATTAATGGTTTGCAGTTGTCAGCAAAATATAATAGTTTTTTTTTCTGGGGGGGGGGCGTTGGGTAGTAGTGCAGCGGGTTAAGTGCACATGGTGCAAAGTACAAGGACTGGTATAAGGATCCCGGTTCGAGCCCCTGGCTCTCCACCTCCAAGGAGGTCACTTCACAGGTGGTGAAGCCAGTCTGCAGGTGTCTATCTTTCTCTCCTGCTCTGTCTTCCCCTCTTCTCTCAATTTCTCTCTGTCCTATCCAACAATTACAGCAATAACAATAACAAGGGCAACAAAAATGGGAAAAATGGCCTCCAGAAACAGTGGATTCATAGTGCAGTCACTGAGTCCCAGCAATAACCCTGGAGTCAAAAACAACTGTTTGTACATGTGTAACATTTCCCAGTTTTCCACATAACAATTCAAGCCCCAGGAAGTCCTCCTCTGCCATCATGTTCCAGGACCTGAACCTTCCCCCCCCACCCCAAAGTCTTTTACTTTGGTGCAATATACCAACTCCAGGGGTTGGTGGTATAGGGGGTATAGCTCAGTGATAGCGTTTGACAGCAAGAGTGATTTTTAAGCTTCGACAGAATCCCCCCCTCCTCTTTCTTGCAACCAGTTATTGCTGGGACTCGTTGCTACACTAAGAATCTACTGCTCCTGGCAGACATTTTTTTCCATTTTATTGAACAGGACAGAGAAAAATTGAGAGAAGAGGGAGATAGAGATGGAGAGATAAAGACAGACACCTGCAGACCTGCTTGCTTTGCCACTTGTGAAGTGTCCCCTCCCTGCAGGTGGTGAGCCAGAGGCTTGAACCTAGATCCTTTCATGGGTCCTTGTGCTTAGTACTATGTGTGCTTAACTGGTGGACCACTGCCCGGCCCACACAATTCTAATTTCAGTAAATGGTTTTACTGAGGACGGGCAATGATTTACAATATAGTTGTTGACACATGGGTACAATCGCTCATCTTTCTATGATAGGTGTCTGTAGAACATGCTCATCCTCAGTTTAGCTCTCTCTAACCCCCTCCCTCCCTACAGTACTAAACTAGAAGAAGCCATCCAGAAAAAAAATGATCCCTTTTACTATAGCAGCAAAAGCAATAAAGTTTCTAGGAATAAAGTTAAGAAAGAAGATGAAAAGTCTGTACACTGAAAATAATGAATCATTATTCTGGGAAACAGAGATACAAAGAAATGGAAAGATATCCTATGCTCATGGAGTGGAAGAATTAACATTGTCAAAATGACCCTCTTACCCTGAGCCATATATATATATACCTCCAGGGTTATCACTGGGGCTCAGTACCAGCACTACGAATCTACTGCTCCTGGAAGCTGTTTCTCCTCATTTTGTTGCCCTTGTTGTGGTTGTTATTGCTATTGTTGTTACAGCTGTTGTTGTTGTTAAATAGGACAGAGAGAAATCTAGAGAGAAGGAGAAGACAAAGAGGAGGAGAGAGAGAGACACCTGCAGAACTGCTTCACTGCCTGTGAAGTGACCCCCCTGCAGGTGGGTCGCTGGGGGCTCAAACCAGGATCCTTATGCTGGTCCTTGCACTTTGTGCCATGTGCGCCTAACCCGTGGTGCTACCACCCAACCCTGGCATATACAGATTTAACACCATCCCTACCATGGACCCACCAAATTTCTTTAAGGGGATAATAAGTGATTGTTATTATTATTTTTATTATAATGTTATAAAAGTTTTTTTGGCCCAATCTTTAACATCTAGGAGCCATTCAGATGTGCATAAGCACCTGTTTTCAGAAACTTGTGGAGACTCACACCCTGGCTATAGCAAGAAAGGAAGTGTAAGACATCTGTCAGAGGGACTATAGCCAGAAGCCCTGATAGTAACAGGTAACAGCATTCAGCTAAGTGTTTTCCTGTGGGCTGGATGTAGCGCAGCAGGTTAAGCCACACATGGCGCTAAGTGTTTTCCAAAGCAAAGTTCTTGCATCTTTTGATTAAGTCAGGCTACACTGTAGGGTCTAGTTTGAGAGTACAGATGTGTGTAGCAATCACTCTATTTCCATCTCTCCCTTGGAGATAGATAAGACTCTAAGTGAAACTTTAAGGACACAAATTCTAAAAACAAGAGCTGCTTTCCATTGGAGCAGGGGTGGATATTTATAACCATATTTGAAAGCCATACAAAATTTGTACATATATCCTAGATTTATTGAATTTTGAATCCCATCTGTGGCTACCTTGGGAGGACAAGACCAAATGATTTCTTGGGACTATATATGGTATGGGTGGAAGACTCCATGAAGAGTCAGTCCTTAAAGAAGTAAAACGGAATTACCTTATGGATCCAGCAATATCACTTTTAGGCATTTATCCCAAGGACACTCAAACACTAATCCAAGGGACATATGTGGAGGTGAGTATGCTTAGTAAAATAAGTAAAGAGATGAAAGACAACTGCCAGATGGTTTCACTCATATGTGGAATTTAGAGAACAAATGAACTTGAACAAAACAAAAAACAAAAAAGTCTCTAAGACTTTGTGAGAACTATGGTGGTTTAATTGGAATGATGAGAGCACATAAGTTAGGGGTAGATGCAGTATAATCTTACGATCTTGTAACGCACTAAAATCACACATAAAAATGAATAAAGGAAGGGATCGGGTGGTGGTGCAGTGGGTTAAGCGCATGTGGCGCAAAGCGCAGGGACAGGCATAAGGATCCAGGTTCGAGCCCCCGGCTCCCCACCTGCAGGGGAGTCGCTTCACAGGCGGTGAAGCAGGTCTGCAGGTGTCTATCTTTCTCTTCTCCTCTCTGTCTTCCCCTCCTCTCTCCATTTCTCTCTGTCCTATCCAACAACGAACAACATCAACAATGGCAATAATAATAACAACCACAATGAGGCTACAACAACAAGGGCAACAAAAAGGGGGAAAAATGGCCTCCAGGAGCGGTGGATTCATGGTGCAGGCACCGAGCCCAGCAATAACCCTGGAGGAAAAAAAAAATGAATAAAGGAAAAAAGGTAAGGAGAAGATTATGCTTAGTGAAGCAAGTAAGGAGATAAAGGACAACTACAGAATGGTTTCACTTATATGTGTAATACAGAGAAAGGAACATACAGGGCTGTGTGATGGCATAGCTTCACTGAATACACATATTACAGTGTGTGCCCAAGGACCTGGGTTCAAGCCCCCAGCCCCCACCTTCAGAGGGGGGAGCTTTACAAGTGGTGAAGCAGTGCTGCAGGTGTCTCTCTGTCTTTTTTCCCTGTCTTCCTCTTCTTCCTGATTTTTGACTGTCTCTATCAAATAAAGAAAGATCGTTAAAAAAAAATTAGTTTTGCTTCCTATTCTAAATAAAGAACATAAAACTATTTTTTAAAATTACCACTTCCAATGAGGTCAAAAACCATAAAGCAAAGTGCACACAGAATTTTCAAGTAAAATTCTAATTCTAACATTCGAATATCATCAGCCTCACAGCATTTGCTATTTGTTTTCAGTAAGATCACAGTATCTCTAAAAGCACTGATCCCTCAGGTCAGAGGTTCAAGTAAAAGAACTCATATTGAAGTCATCAAGATCAGAAACAAAATAAACCTCGTTCAAGAATCCAATTTACATTCCCCCAAAAGCAAACACAGCTGACACTGTAAAGCATGGTGCGCCTTAGATAGTTACACCATCGACCTAGTCAAATTGCTCTGACTAGTCCATACTTGATGGAATTACAAGTTCAGTCTAAATAAAGTTAGCATGTCCCCAAAGTAATTTTCTTTCTTTTCATTTTTCCTGCTCCATAACTGATAGTCTCCAAGCAAAGTGTGTGTGTGTTGTGTGTGTGTGTGTGTGTTAAAACTGAGAAAGAAGATACCTCACAATATAAATTACACATTTGGTGACCATTTCAATACGTTTGAGAAGACCAGGCATGCCTTCGAAAAGACTTGAACTCGACCAATTTGAGCACACACCAGCTGTCTTTGCTTTCCGCTTAGATAACAGATTGCTTCCTCCTTCTCCTCCTCCTCCAATTAGACAGCCGGGTGAGTAGCTAATTAATTAAAAATAACAACCTGAAAGGCTCAGGGATAAAGGAAGACCTGGTATAGGAATTATCTGTTATACTTTTCCATTTTTTGTTTAACTGGTAGAGACCATCTTAGTTTGGGACAGTGCAGTTATACACACACATAAACAAAGAAAGATTTTTGTCCCCTGTATATTTGGAATTTGAAATTAGTTTCTCTCTCTCCCTCTTTTCCTCTCTTTTCATTTCTTTTCTTCTCTTTTTTTCTAAAATGTATTTATTTATTTATTATTGGATAGAGATAGAAATTGTGGGGGGGGAGATAAGAGAGAGAGAGATGGGATGGTACACTTGGTTGGGTATATATGTTGCAATGAGCAAGGACTCGGGATCCGAGTTGCATGCTTTCCCCTGCAGGTGGGGACCAGAGGCTTGAAACTGGGTTCTTATGCACTGTCATGTGTGCACTTAACCAGTTACACACCGCCTTACCTTTCCCTTCCCTTCCCCTCCCCTCCCCTCCCCTTCCTTCTCTTCCCTTTTCTTTCTTCTTTTGCCATCAGGATTATCACTGGGACTCAGAGCCTGAACAACTCCACTATTCCCAATGGGTCTATCTTTCCTCCCTCCCTCCCTATAGACAGTGACAGTGATAGAGTGGGAAAAAGAGAAGAGACACCTGCAACACTGCTCCAAAGCATGTGAGCTTCCTGCTTTAGATGGGGACTGGGACCTTGAACCCAGGTCCTCTCACGTGGTAACATGTGCTCTAACTAGGTGAGCCCCCTCTTGGCCCTTACATTTTATTCTAGGCTTCTCCAATAGCAAGGAGAACAGCTGACCCTTACTCCTAAAAGAAAGTGTGCTTTGTTCCTGCCGTTCAGGCACCTCAGAATGCTGGTGGGAATTCAGTAAGGTATGTGTGTCTGTGCATGCGTGCGTGCGTGCACACGCGCCAAGTGGAGCCAGCTTTAGAGGAGCTCTTCTCAAATTCCCTGCAGCCAAGGAGAATTTCCTTCCTATTTCATATAACTGCTATATCTGAGCACACACCAGGTTCACGCATGCACACATGCCTTGAGCGCAACACACACAAATATGCACACACATGCACACACACCACACACACGTGCGCACATGTGGTGTGGCCAGTTGTGGCTGTTAATTCCACAGCTCCATCCAAGGGACAAGCTAGAGGGGCATGTGTTCTCAATAAATGAGCTGACACAGAAGCCACTTCTCTTCCCCTCCCACACACACGTGGTCCCTCCCTGATGCACAAGTGGCCAGTGCTCTGGAATCTCAGCTGTCTCCATCCTCTGGCTCACCCCCACCTAAACCATCAGCCTTCTCACATTTCCCACTCCTGCTCGGTTCTGGCATATGGTTCAACTGGGGATTGAACCTGGAACCTCTGCAGCATTATGCCTATAAGTCTTGTGTGTTCCCACTGTGCTCCCAGTCTTCTTGAAAGCTTCCTGCCATACAAACAACGAAGAGTCTCATGGCCACCACAGAGACAGGCAGGTGGGGTGGGTCAGCGCAGGACTCAGGAACACAAGGCAGAGGCCAGGCCTTCCAGATATTTCTCTATCCCTGAGGCTCAGACTACTTTAACTTCACCTGGATTTGCCCCCTTTTATCTCCTCTAACGGCCTGGAAGTGGGGACATGTGGGAAGAGGCTGGAGCCCTCAGCTGGGCTTGAATGAACTTTCCAGGCATAAGACCCTGAATTCAAGAGGTCAATCTCTGAGCTGTGGCTGGGGCCCATCTGAGGCAGGTTTCAGCTAACAAAGGTCAGGTGCCAAGCATAAAAGACACCCTGGACGAGCAAATGTTCCTGAGCTGCCTGCTGGTGTCAGGAAATTGTGTGGAGGTGGTTGTGCTTGGCAGGGCTCATAAACATCTCTCTCAGAATACTGTGTGTGGGGGAGGGTACACACAGGGGACTCATATGCTAAATTCCCACCCCCAGGAAGCTGAAAGTGTCCCAAACATGGAATAGTCTAGAAAGAGCCTCTGGGGCTGGGTGGTGGTGCACCTGGTTGAATGCACATGTTACAGTACGCAAGCACTTGGGCTCAAGTTCCCAGTCCCCACCTGCAGTGGCAAAAATTTGTAAGTGGTGAAGCAGGGTTGCAGGTGTCTCTGTCTCTCTCTTCCTCTCTATCACATCCTTCCTTCTTGATTTCTGGCTGTCTCTGTCCAATAAATAAATAAAGATAATAAAAATTTTTTTTAAAAAGTCCCAGCAGGCAAATCCATGGAGAAGAGGGACCCCAGGTACTGATGTGAAAAGCACAGAGCTGTGTGGAAATCGGCCATAACTGTCACAGGGGCCTGTGCCTGACTTACGAGCTCAGAGAAGCCTCGAACCACCTGCCGCCGCTTCAGGTTGGTCTCCCCATCCAGGTTGGCCGTCTCGATGTGGCACAGCCCGTCGGGGTCACTGGAGGAGAGCAGCAGAATGTCCGCGGGGATGATCTCGTTACAATGCAGACGTACAAAGTCTCCCACATGGATCTCCTTCCAGAATCGGTTCACATACTGCTTCTCTTCCCTGTGAAGGAGACAGCTGTTAGCAAGATGGGCAGGAAGTAGGAGGCAGAAGGTGGCTGGTCAAGTTGGGGGTGAGGTGGGGCTGGGCACAGGAAGCTGAAAATGTCCCAAACATGGATGTTCTAGAAAGAACCTTCACAACAGAAACACACACACACACACACACACACACACACACACACACACACACACACACTACCACTCCATCTACATGGAATATTTCCTACAAGCAAATCCATGGACATCAAGAGTGAAGTGTGTATGTGTGTGTGTGTGTGTGTGTCTGTGTGTCTGTGTGTGTCTGTGTGTGTGAATGTGTGTGTGTGTACCCAGTTAAGCACACACAGTACTAAGGGCAAGGACTTTGGCTCCTCACCTGCAGGCGGGACACTTCACAAGTGGTGAAGTAGGTCTGCAGGTGTCTTCTTTCTCTCTGGGTCTCCCTCTCCCATCTCAATTTCTCTGTTCTATCCAAAAAAAAAAAAAAAGTAAAAAGATAGCCACTAGGAATAGTGGATTCTTAGTGCTAGCACCAAGCCCTGGAGGCAAAAAGAAAAAAAAGTGAATTAGAGAACAACAACCATCTTGCTAATCAACATGTCCTCAATGAAGTGAAATTTAAAAAGGAGGGGGTCGGGCGGTGGCACTGCGGGTTAAGCGCATGTGGCACAAAGTGCAAGGACCAGTGTAAGGTCCTGGCTCCAGCCCCCGGCTCGCCACCTGCAGGGGAGTCGCTTCATAGGTGGTGAAACAGGTAGGCAGGTGTCTATCTTTCTCTCCTCCTCTCTCCATTTCTCTCTGTCCTATCCAACAATGAATGACATCAACAGTAACAACAATAACAACAAGGCTACAACAAAATCAAGGGCAACAAAAGGGGAAAAAAAATGAATCCAGGAGCAGTGGATTCATGGTGCAGGCACTGAGCCCCAGTGATAACCCTAGAGGCAAAAATAAATAAATAAATAAAAAGAAAAAAGAAAAAGAAAAGGAAAGAAAAAAGGAAATGAAGTGGTCCCGGGCTCAGGGAAGTGGCTCAGCGGTTAGAGTATACACTAGTCCCAGTGCAGATTTCTGGCACCATGTAAAAAAATAAATTAAAAAATGTGCATATTTATTTACCTTTGTGACACTGGTCTCATGTATTTGCTGATTCTGCAGCTCCCAAGCTGTCTCTTGAACAGTATTTTATTAGTGGTTGAACAGTGGTTCACAAAATGATTAAGATTACAAGGTATCATCCAAGTTTGCCTAGTTGCTAACTTCTCAATCAATGGATCATTAAAAAACAAACTTTTTTATAACTATGTTGTTTACTTACTAGATAAAGGGAGAGAGAAATCAGTAGGGGATTAGAGAAAGAGAGAGAGAGAGAGAGAGAGAGAGAGAGAGAGAGAGAGACAGACCTGCAGCACAAATCTATTACTTATGAAGCTTTTCCCCTGCAGGTAGGGGCTGGGGACTTGATCCAAGGTCATTGCATTGTAACATGTGCACTCAACCAGGTGTAACACTTGAGCCTTCAACGTATCACTTTAATCTTCAGATTATGATAAAAGTTTCACCTGAATTCCATCATTATAAAGTGCTCATACACAGACACTTCAGTGTTTGTTAATTATGAACGTCAATAAACTAAACACCTATATCCAAGAAGATAAATACACAATAGAATAAACCAAAATTAACATGTACTGTATATACAAAGATAAAAAAGTATCTTTATACATTTCATTTTTATGTAATAAAATATAGGAAAAAATTCCTAGAGGGCGGAGGGTAGATAGCATAATGGTTATGCAAACAGACTCTCCTGAGGCTCCAAAGTCCCAGGTTCAATCCCCCCGCATCAGCATAAGCCAGAGCTAAACAGTGCTCTGCTTAAAATAAAAATAATAATAATAATAAAATAAAAATTAGAAAAAGAAAACTCTTAGAAAGCCTATAAAAATCAGGAATGAATTTATCAGAATGAGTATCTTAGATATTTATGAATTCATCCTAACCTAGAATACTTATTGTAAAATATTGTTTAAAGTCTCCTATTTAAAAACATTTTAGCGATAGAGAATGGGAAAGCTATCAGGGGAGGGGGTGGGATATGGAGATTGGGTGGTGGGAATTGTGTGGAATTGTACCCCTCCTACCCTATAGTTTTGTTAATACTTTTTAAAATAAAAATAAAAAAATAAATAAATAAATAAATTTCAGCATATGCATCAAACAATGTCTAAATTTGGTAAATAAACCTACATTTCTTCTAAAAAAAAGATTACAAGGTATCATAGTTCCACACCACACCCACCACCATCATTCTGTGCTCCCTACACACCAAGGCTAACTATTGTAGTTCTCTCAAAGTCTTAGAGACAGTTCACCTACTGTATTTTTTCTCTTCTCAAGATCATGTTTCAACTTTTCATTTTCCACATATGAATAAAATCAACCAGTAGATTGTTTTTCACCTCCTTATTTCACTGAACAGAATCATCTCCAGTATGTTTATGTATGTATATATATATAGAAAGAGAGAGATATGCATAACAGCACCAGAGTTTCCTTCCCCTGGTATCAAAGTACAAAGTACCTTCCATGGGTATAAGGGCTCAAACCTGGGCCCCTGGGCCTCAAGCCTGGCAAGGCATATTGTGTGCCCTGCTGGGTGACCTACCTCCTAAACTCAAATAAAACGTTTTAAGTGTTCATTCTTAGGGAGAGATCCAAAATAATTAAAAGCAGGGAATTGAACAGATAATTGTACCCCAATGCTCATGACAGCATCACAAGAGGCAAAAGGAAGAATCAGCCCAGATGTCCAACAGTAGATGAAGAGACAACACACAGTGAAACATTACTCAGTCATGAAATGGAAGAGACTCCCAATTCATGCTATTACCTGGACAAACATCACACTGCATTTTTAATAAATTACTTAGCATAGAAAGATCTACCTATGTTCATAGCAGCACAATTAGTAACAGCTAAAACCTGGAAGCAACTCAGGTGCCCAACAACAGATGAGTGGCTGAGAAAGCTGTGGTATATATACACAATGGAATACTACGCAGCTATTAAGAACAATGAACCCACCTTCTCTGACCCATCTTGGATGGAGCCAGAAGGAACTATGTTAAGTGAGCTAAGTCAGAAAGATAAAGATGAGTATGGGATGATCCCATTCATCAACAGAAGTTGAGAAAGAAGACAGAAAGGGAAACTAAAAGCAGGATTTGACTAAATCTGGAGTAGGGCACCAAAGTAAAAACCCTGTGGTGAGGGGGAGGGTGGACATTTGGCTTCCAGGGTGGGGGGGGCGGGGGGGTGAATGGGTGGGATGGGACACAGTCTTTTGGTGGTGGGAATGGTGTTTATGCACACTCCTATTAAATTGTAGTCA